>NC_092425.1:16056097-16207055 GCF_036169615.1 Heliangelus exortis | reverse complement strand
GACTATTTTTTGACATAAGCTGTCAGAGAATTTTAAGTGAAATTTGGACATTATACAGAAATCTAAAAGGAACTTGGCATAAAACTGTTCATGCTCACATTAGCTTTCTTTTAGATTGTTAGCTGTGTCATAAATTGGGTAACGTACAGTCAGACTAAATATTTTAATTTTTTTTTTAGTTACTTGAATAATTATGCCAACAGTACTTGAAAATGCTGAATCCAGCTTCATAGTAATGTTAGTGACACTAAATTGAATCTGTAAAGTTGAGTATTCATTTAGATTTAAGTTACAGTAAATCAGTATATACTATTAGTTAGATTAGTTAGATGCTTACTGGAAGTGACATACTTCTGATTTTTTTTTTTTTTAGCTTATTGCAGAAGAATTTAATCACAAAATCTTCCAGAAGTTTGGATCACATGCTGCACCAGGTAAGTGTTTTTCCTTTTAGCTCTGGCAATATCATACATGTATGATTTTTTTGTTAGTTTTTGTATATTCTTATACTTGCCTCTAGAAGTTTCAGGAAAAAAAAGAGAGGGAAGCAATTTTCCCTTATGCCCCAGGGAGCTGGGTGCAAGTTGAGTACAAGTGATGCAAGTGTAAACTAGCATCCTGTAAAATTTTAGGTGTTCTTTTTCCTCTCACAGTACACTACACTTCTAAAATGTAAGGAGATTCTGAAGGCTGCAGGTATATGTTATTTCTTTTTCCCATACTAATGACATGTGAGTAAGGAGAGGCACCACTTCTTGTAATAATATCGGAGGTTTTGTTAAAGATTCCAGATTAAGCCCTGACTTCAGCCCAAAGTAGTAGAAATTCTATTCCTGGTGGCAAGGTAGATTGTGATTCACTTTTTCAAGATGATCTTCCTTCATTTTCCTACATTATTTTACATTTCCCCCCCCCTACAGTTTCTTGCCTTTTCTTTTTTTATTTCCTTGTAATTACCTTGAAGCTGTGGCAAGTGCTTTAGTGTCTTTGGATAGCATTATGTGTTCCACTGCTGTCCAGCTATTCTGTAGTAACAGAGCCCTGCTAGCACAGAATCAAATCCACAATGCTGGCATATTTTCAGAAACTCTGTAGGGAAAGCAATATCCCTGAAGGCCAGTGAAGCTCTTCAGGACTCATCTTCTGCTGTCATTAGTGTTGCAGGTTGTAGTCTGGTGTTAGTTGAGGGAGGCCTGTGTCTCCATTCTGCTAGGATAACCTTTCCCTATATCTGTGATGTAGTGAAATGAGGCAACCAGGTGGCACTAATTGCCAGGTAGTGGGCATGAGCTTGTGTTAAGCCCACCTGTGCCTGATGAGGGCATGAGCAGGATTAGGGGGCCAATAAAGCTCACACTTGGGGAAGCCAGGGGGCTGGTTTAGCTGCTTTTACTGCTTCTGAGGGCACCGCGCTAACCTGATTGTGCCACTGGAGCTTTGTCTCAGCACCGCGCTAACTTGGTTGCGCCACTAGAGCTCTTCACCAGTAGCGTGAGGCTTGAACCCGCAGCCCCAGCGTTGCTCGGGTTTGCTGTATGAGCGCGCTAGCTGGCTGCACCACTCAGGTGTGAGCTTTATTGGCCCCCTAATCCTGCTCATGTGCAGTAGGGGCCCGCCCTAATCAGGCACAGGTGGGCTTAACACAAGCTCATGCCCACTACCTGGCAATTAGTGCCACCTGGTTGCCTCATTTCACTACCCTGTGACAACTGGATAATAAACCGTGGCAGCTGAAATAAGCTTCAGTTCTCTTCTTTAAAGGGAAATGTTGAGAGTGAAAGGCTAAGGGATTGTGTTCTGCTGTGTGTTACCAAGCTTGAAAATTAGATTAACTGTTTTGGACAACTGGAGATATGGCATCTATGCAGCATCTCCTGTGAATGAAATGCTAGCAGTTTACTTGTTTCCCTCCAGCTTTGCTTTTCTAAAACCTTAGGAAAGGGAAATAACGTATACTGGCTAGCCTGTAGCTGTAAACCAGGTTTGGTTGTTGTTTATTGTTTGCTTAGCAAAAGGACCAGCTCAAGAACAAATACTGGCTTCAGTTGTACCAGCTCAGAAAATTACCAAACCTGCTGCAAAATATGGAGTGCCTTTAGGGATCAGGAAGTCTAGTGATGCACCTAAAAAGCCAAATGAGAAGAAGCTATTGGCTAAATCTAGACAGGTAAGAAACTAAGTTACTTAAATGGAGCTCTTTTACTCATGATTATTTAAATGTTATGAAAATACTATGCATTCCTTTTCAAAATGCCTTTTAGGTGGACTCATGCTTCTGCAGAGAAAGTAGGAAGAGTTTAAATGCTGGGCTTGTTTAATTATTGATTTTGTTTGTTTGTTTATTTAGTTGGTTTTAATATAATGATTTTCAGACACTGCTACTTTAGGTTTGGTTTTTAATTCCACTGCTGAATTAGATGTGCTTTCCATGTTTTTAGTTCCTTTGTTGGTGTTGACCACTGAGTCTGTCATTAGCCAGTAGTCACTGTTAGTAGTGGCTGCTGACAGTGACTATTGGAGTGCTTTCTCCTCTTCCACTGGTAACAAGGACTATGGTTGGTGGCCTAAGGAAAACCTAACAAATCTGTTCTTCAAATGAAATTGAATCTTAATAGAATCTTAGTATCTATCTTAATAGCAAGAGATTGTAATGCAGAATCATATTGCCAGAGAAGAAACACGAAAACAAAACATTTAAAAGTTACTACCTTCAACTTTCAAGACAGAGCTTTTAGTAGAGGATTAAAAAATCCAGCAGTGTTTTCCCCTACATCTTAGCAGTGCTTTTCATTTAAAACCTCCTTAGTAATTTATTTTTTTAAAACCCATTTTGCACCTACTAAGTAGTGGATTCAAGATACAAATTTTTTTTCTGATTAGAATTTTCCTCTCATTCTGGCATCGTGCTATCTAATTTGAGGTTTCATCTTTTACCCAGGCCTTTCCATCTCCAATGAAGAAAACTAATCCAGGAGAAAAAAGGAGGAAAATGTTTGAGGTATCATGAAATCATCTCTTGATTTTCAAACTAAGCGAAAGCTAAGTGCGGAGCAAGAATGAAAATATAAGACCTTCAAACTTTTCCTCATCTTTTTTTCTAAACATTATGGAACAATGATTTTTTAAAAAAATTTCTGTTAATCTTCATGGACATGCAGCAGCAGTTGGAGCACTGACCTATATTGACAGAGACTTGACAGAATAATGTCTCAGTAATAAAGACAAAATTTTATGCTTATTTTTCAGGAACCTTCAAAAAAGAAAAGGTTAGAATTGCCTGAAAAAGAAAAACGCCAGAGAGATCAGGTAGACAAGATTCTTGAGAGTTTTTTTCCACCCATCATAATTTTAGTGAAATATCTTGTGGTGTAGTGTGTTATATGTTGCATAAGAATATGGAGTAGTTAAATTTCTCGATTGCTGAACATGCTTAATCCTTATACATTGCAGATCAGTTTACTGAAGGCAGATGAAATGAGAAGATTGGAAAAAGAAAGGGTAAAATATGTTCAAAATATCCTGATAGTGAAGCTTGACATTGATTTAGTGATTCCTTGAATTATGTTTTCCTGTATTGTTTTCTCCTTCAGATGGAACGAATAAACAGAGCCAGGGAACAAGGATGGAGGAATGTGCTTGGTTCAGGTGGAAGTGGTGATGTTAAGGTTGGCAGCAGATGCCGAAATGTGGTGTAGTCCCTCCTGCCTTTCATTGTCTGGCATGGTCTTCTCTTTTCAGAAAGATCTGCTCTTGGAGGTCTACTCTTGGGGCTGCCTATTATTAATCTCTGATTCATTTAAGAGAAACTGTATAACAGACTCTCTTCCCTGGCTTTTTGGAGATCATGCGCAATTTTTGGTTTTAGCACTTCCTAAGTTTCTGAATCTCTTCTCTTTCTGCCAGTAATGTTTTTTTCATGCACCACTATTTTTTTTTCCACTCCTCCTTTTGCTACTTTTGCTGTGCTGAATCTTTGCATGAGCAGCTTCTTTCACTGTCAAGTTTGTTCTTGAATTCTTTTGTTGAAATTTTTTTCAAGGTTCTCATATTATGACAATCAACCTCATCCCCAGTATTAAATGCCTGCTTCTAAGCATACTTTGATCATTAGAAACATAAAAGATAATGCTTGTACGTACTGATAAGTTGTTCAGGAGAGGGGTGAACAATGCTGAGTAAAATTATTTTTTTTCTGAAAGCCATAAATTCTTAGCCATTCACATCTTTAGATAATTTGATTACATACTTTGATCCGATTTCTGTGATGGTTTCTTTTTGTCTGTATGCTTGAGTTTCATGGAAACATAACAGCTCTGGGCACTAGTCTTATGAAGTTATTTGGAAGTCTAGCTACTTTATTCACATAAAGCTAGTGCAGGAACTTAAGTATTGCTGTGGTGTAAATCTATTTGACAGTACACAATGGATTAAAACACAGCTATCTGTTGTGACTGTAGTGAGTCTTACAAAAATACTTGGCCTAGACATGTTTAGTATTGTTTTTGTATATAACATCTCACTGAGCAGTAATGTCAAAGTGAATAGAGGTTTTCTTTTCTGTTTCTTCTACAAGAATATAAGGAATACACAAGTGCTTGACCAGGTTTCAGTAGCTGCTTATTAAGTATTATTTCAAAAAAGGTAAAATTTTTATCTGTGCCATGCAAGTAAATATTAAAGCAAATTTAAGCATACCAGACTTAATAAATTACCAGGTGCTGATTTAGTGGAAAAGCCAAAAAATGTCACTTGGTTCCTTTGCAGTCCTCTTTCTGACAGTGAAACTGGTAGGCACCAATACAAGCTTCAATACAAAAGGAAACAGCAACAATTTCACATTTGTTTCAGAACTATATGTATTCCAGAAAACAGTCATATTTCTGATTAACTTTTTGAATTTTATTGCAAGGTCCTTAGATACTGCAAAACACATAAGATGTTCTAGCTACAGCTGCATCATTGCCAATATTCTTAGTTACCTATGAAAACAGGTTCAGAGGCTGTGTATATTTTCAGTTAGGGTCAGTAGTGTAAAATGTCATGGCAAACATGCTTTTTAAAATCCATTGAAATGTGTTCAGATTGGATAGTTTAGTGGAAAGCTTATTCCAGGTTGCCAAGTTCTTATCACTCTAGGTTTCCACATGCTATCACATAGTATTCTTTTCTCCAAAATTAAAACAGTGTTTCCAGCAACTCCCTGATGTCAGATATGTCAAATATGCTCATAGATTGAGATAAAACCAATTTAATAATTTAAATAAAATTAAGATAGCAATAATAGTAGTAATAATAGAATACACAAATTAATTATTCACAATGCAGCTACTCACCACCTGCCAACCAATGCCTAGCCTGACCCTGGCTATCAGTATGAGAGGAGAGAAAATCCTGAAACAGCAATCCTGAAAGAGAGAGGGAGAACTTCCCTGACAGCCCTCATTTGTGTGATGAGCATGACATTGTATGATACTTCATTGACTAATTCGGGTCGTTTTCTCTGGCTATGCTTCCCCCAGCTTCATGTCCATCTGCACACTAGCAAGACATGGGAAGTTGAAAAGTCCTTGATTTCTTGGCAGCAACCAAAACCATCAGTTAAATTATCAACATTTTCCTCATATGAAATCCTGGATATACTGCAAAACACAGCACTAATCCAAAACGCCTAGCTACTAAGAAGAGTTAGCTCTATCCCAGCTCTAAACTGGGATATCTTGTATAGTGAATTATTTTTATTCAGATGGACAGCATACCTGCATATTCATGTGAATGCCTGGAGAAATCTTTCCATTAATTTTCTGTCATATGGATTATGGGGAGTTATTGGTGGGTGTTGAGCAACTGAAACTCAGAATGTGAACTAAATTCCATTGTCAAATATAATCTGTTCCAGAACTTCTAACTAGGCAATCTTAAACCTGTTACATCTGCACTTACCTATTTGAATTTATTTTAAATATTTAAGACTCTGGAAGGAACATTGATTCTACTGTTAAAACAAATTCCATGGATTCATTACCGTGGGCTATTTCTTCCACCAGGTTTAAAGGGAACTTTTTTTTTTTTTTGCATGTGCTGACAACCTTAACCTTGTTTTGCCAGTTTTACATTTTTTGCATCCATTCTTGACTACTGCTGTACACAGCTGCTTGCAACATTATTTTTTTTTTTTTCACGTGAAGGTTCTGTAGGAATTCTGATTATTTGAGAATGACAGAATTTGCATAAAGCAGTAGCTTGTGGTAGATGCTAAAGCATCTCCTTTCTAGTGATGAAAATGAATGGGTAGCATTCATTTGGGTTGGTAGCAATGGCGATTCTCAGATAAATCTGCACTTAAACCCATTCAGCAACCTTATAAATGTTCTTAGCTGTGTCCAGCTTCATGAAAAAATGGGTATTTGGCTACAAATCACTCACTAGTACTTCAGCTAGTACTGCAATCACTTTTAGCTGTTGTGCTAAAGCTTTAATTTTCGTCATGTAGAACATGCATTTCCAATTACATTTCAGTGGACTTGTTACCAGTAGTTTCCAAAATGTGTGACAGATGTCCTATGTGTAACCAGACTATTGTCTGTGGGAAGTAAAACGCCTTGTTATTTTGGAGTGCTTACAGAAAAGTTTTTAATTTAGCTATCTTGTTGTTTGTAAAAATAGGGACACACTAGGAATAAAACTAGGACCAATTCAGAATTGTTGCAGGGCGTATTAATATTTTTATTCTGCTTAAGAAGTAAAAATTGGAAGGGCTGTTAAGACTAGTATCTGAGATTTCCACCCTACCCCTTCTGATTTCCAGGCACCACATTATGGCGGTAGAGGTGGTGTTGGTCCTTCTCCTGTGTCTTCCAGAGGACAGTATGAGCACTATCATGCTATTTTTGACCAGATGCAACAGCAAAAGGAAAACATAAGAGTAGCTGAAGAGAGGGAAGCCAAATGGAGGGTGAAAGTACAAGGTCGAGAAGTTGTTGAAAGGTATGGTTACATTCCAGTAGAAGTTGTGTGTGGTCTGCTTTAGATTAAAGTAATGAAAGTTAATGTACATATTTATCTACAGAGGAATTCCACCTGGAATACGTCCAGGAGTTCCTAAGGGGCCTGCAGGTCATCACCATTTACCTGATGCTGGTGCAGTTAGGAAAAAAATGAAAAGATTGAAGGAGGTGTCTAAACAAGCCTATGCAAACAGGTTGGACTATGATAATCCATAAATCTGTCCCTATGTGTTAGATTCTTGTTCTGTGTCTTGTTTCATTTGGTAGTTGGACATATTTCAAAATCACTTTATCTGTTGGTACTGTGCTGTCTGTTTGTGTGTTAGTCCCTCACAGACCACAATTCTTCTAGAACCAATTGAAACCTTGGCTTCCCCAATAGTGGAAAAATGTATTTCTAACAACTGTAAACTAGATTTCAGCCAAAATTCTTGGCTTACTGCAGTTGCAGATGACATTATAAACCTCCTCCTTTATTTTTTTCATGGTTCCACTTTTTATTTTCCCTGCCAAGATGCTTCCTTCTCCTATCATTTAATTCTGACTTTCAAAATCTGAAGCAATAACATTGCATGTTTAACACTGATGTTGCAACTATGTAATCTACAAAGTGTCTTTTAATTTCCTTACAGTGCTTTGGGCTTTTGAGTGGAAAATTCCTTCTCTTTGGTACAACCCAGTACTGTAAGGTGTATTTTCCTAGCTGATGTATTTGCAAATTTCCATCCTCCTCTATTTAGTGCAAAGCACTAAGTGTCACAATCTTGCCTTCGTTAGGAAACACTGTTTGCCTCCCACATATGACAATTTTAAATGACACTTTATTACACCTGGGTAAACTGTTTTAAAGGGGTTCAAATTGAAAGGAATTATAGTAGAGGGATTCAAATTATGAATCACGTGAAGATTGTGAAGACAAAGCAATTCAGTATTTTTCAAATACATGGTTTTAGAAACACTCAGTGAAAACACTGTTCAGAAGTTTCAAAATAGGTAGAGATACCTGTTTTTTCTATTGATAAACTGTGTTGTCTTTAGCACTAAACTAGGGTGCTGTTTCTTAGCATTTAAAATCTCATAAGTATTTGTACTTTATTATCTAGATGCAATTTTATTATCATAGCAGGTCTAGCAATATTTCTCTTCACCTTATTCTTTTAGCTGGTGGTGAAATAAAAAGATAAGTGTTCAGGATGCTTAGCTCAAAAATTTAATAAATTCCAACTTTCTTGAAGGTACATAATTTATAGCATATGTTGAAGAAGTTGAGAAATTTTCAATTTGCAAGGTTTCTGGTTACACTACCACAGCTAATGTAAAGCTAAGTATATTCAGAATCAGCAAACTTTAAAAATTGTCTGTTGGAAATGCAGCCCAGGAAAAATGTAGTTAAAATAGTTTAGCAAAGTGAGTCACTCAGAGTAGGGAAAACCAGTTTCATAAGATTTAGTAGAAATAAATGTTTCCTGTGAATTTGGTTTGGGATAAATAGGTTTGCATTTTTTTGTTTGTTTTTTTCCTTGGAAAGCACCTTTGCTTCAACACCAACTTAGTTCATACGTAATTAACAGTAAAAATAATGCAGTGAGTCAAAATATTTGTTTCTTTATCGGTGCTCCTGTGTGAATCACCTTGCCTTTTCAGAGCAGCTACAGTATTTTGTTGTGTCAAAGTAGTGTTATTTCTATCTTTCTCTTAATGTATTGTAGCATATGGAGATATTTCCTTCCCTTGTTGCTTGGGGTGGGGCTGAGCAGAGAGAAATTCCAGGTGCAATGGTGTTTAATTAGTGCGCTACTTCATTTTTTAATTAATAGCAATAGTTCCTGTACTGCAAAATTTTTCTTTCTTTTACTGTCTCAACCTGAAGAGCTATTGCTATCATCTTGTTCCAATGTCTTCCTGGGTGTTGAACCCTCAATACTCCCCAGCCAAGCCTGCCTACAAGAACCTTAGAAAGGGGATTGCTTCATCACTCTTCCATTAGTTAGAATATTTTGCACCATTTCTCAGCGGCATCTTGGGTTTTTTTCTTTGGTTTGGCTTGGATTTTTTGTTTTGTTTTAACAGAAAGCTTCCTATGTGTCTACTTCTAACCAATTTGTCAGAAACTCATTTCTCTACAAAACTACCATATGTATGTACTAGGAGACTTGCCACATGCTCAGTTGCAGTAACTTGAGCACAGCACTTTGAGAATTAGTAGCACTGTACTAATTGTTTAAGTGGTAAAAGCTCTTACTCCACACATAGCTCAATCTTGCTGTGTTATTGGCCTTACTGACTGGCTCATTCAATGAGTTTTTCACATTTCTCTTGGGAAGCCTTGAGGGAATCTTCTTTTTCCCAAATTACAACAATGATGAAACATTTTCATAAATAATCTCGCAAAGATCGTGTTTTGACGTTAATTTTTTTTTTGTTTTGATGACCAGGATCTGGAAGTACAACATGGTATTTTGTTCTGAATTTTTTTTTTCCGAGCATTCTTTTGACTCAGTTGAACCTAATTTTCTCCATTTTGTGCAAGTCTTGTATTTTTGTCTAGTAAAAGCCATTTTTTGAAGATGCCTTACTCATAGAAAGTTACATTTTTGTGTGTGTGCCCTAGTTAGAATAAATGTAGGGGGAGAGGAGCGTTGAGTTATATTTCAGAGAATTTAATCTTGGTGTGTGTTGAATTTACTCAGGCAAAAAGGATGGATATCTGCAGATAGAGCAAAGCAAGTTGAAGAATTTTGGCAACGAAAGAGAGAAGCCATGGAAAACAAAGCACGAGCTGAGGGACACATGGTATGAAATCCAGTCTTCCTATGTTTATTCCTGCTTCAGCATGCCTTATGAATCATCATAACTGTGAAATAAGGACTAAATATTTTCCTTAAGCATTAAAAAAAAAAAAAAAAAAAAAGAGAAAAAAGAGAATGAGAGGTAGGTTTTTGTGTTTTGTTATTACAGGTAAGGTAATAACCTGTCAAGGTTGATGTTTCTAAGACTTCTATTCTTTAGGTATTAACTAGTGGGCTGTGTCACAAAGGGTTCTTTTTTCTTTATGCTTGCGGTTCCAAATTCAATATTCCTTTAGGAAGTTTGTTTTTCAGTAAAGTAATCTTGGAAATCACTGGTTTGCATTAGGACTTAGTGTGTGTGAACTGTGTGTTCTTGTAATGTGGAGAGTCTGGGTTTTTTGAGTGCTTCTCCACACTGATCATATACAACTAAGTTACAAAATCACAGTAAACTACTGAAACTGATTACTAAACTGACTGTGCTGGCATTGCAGTAAGGTAAGACTAATTGCATATTTACAATTTAAAACCATGGTTCTGTTTTTTTAAAAACCCCAAGATGAGCAAATAGTTGTGACAAAAATGACAAATTCTTAAGATTTTCTCATCTGAGACAATCTCTTAGTAGTACCTGCTTCCATTTTTTTGTCTGTTGGCCTTAATGTACATGTATGAGATCAGTTATTGCAAGGAACCCAAGTATGCAAGTCAGTGTATTCAACTGAGCCCAAATGTTTTATTCTTAACTGTCTGCCATTGATAGCAGAAGTTCTCAGTAACTTCCTTTTATTTATGCAGGAAAATAATTCAACTAGCTGACAGTGGTTCTCACGTAGGAATGGGTCTATTGTCCAGGCCATGATGATCTGAGAGGATGAATCAGTAGGAATCTAATATATAGCTCTTAATAATATAGAGACTTGTAAATCAAATTACTTGGGCTAATTTACCCAGCTGTTAGTTGTCAATTTTTATTTTTAAGTGGCAGTTTTAACATTTGACTCAGTAGTTGACTTGAGTAGATACTTCCAGTAATCTCTAGGATGCTGGCCTAATTTTCTCTTTACAGTAGCTGTGTGGCAGTGCAAAACATTTGAGTCCTAGTCTTTGAAAAATTTAAAATAGGCAGATGAGTAAAATTTAACAATGTACACAAAGACAATCAGCTCTCAAAAATCTTGCTTCCAGTTTTTTCCTTGTTCAAGACCAGTGATATAAATCTCCATCAGTTTCAAAATACCTAAACTAACTTGAATGCTAGTATGAAAAACAGTGAGAGGGATAGAATAGTGCTGGTTAGCTTTTGTAAAGCTCATGAAATGGGCAAAAAAAAAGCTAAAATAAAACCAATTATTTTCTGAAAAGGTGAAAATGGAAAATACTCCTTTCCATTTTTTATGATTTAATGCTTAAGCTGAAACCAGAATTCCTGGAGTCCTCATAAATGCATGCTACTTCTTATCCACAGGATGGGTCCTTAAATCAGTTCTCTGATCCCCCAGTCATTAAACCACAGAAATGCAGAAATGTGCTGTTCCCTTGAGGTACTTGTTTTTTGCTCTGAGACAGTATTTAGCCAGAATATTTGGATTCAGTCCTTTCTATCTAGCACTTAAATGGATTATTTACTTACTGATGGTTCTCTACACATGGGCTTGTCAAAGCCAAAAGCCTGGTATTTTAAAGGCAGAATGTCCGTGTAACTATTGCATGTATGCTTACTATTTTTATTGTACTTTGAGTTAACAAATCAAGATATTTTTTTACCTGTTCAGCAGGGGCTTATGGTATACATAAGCAAAATAATTTAAATATTTTGGATTTTAATCCAAGCAGGAACCCTGGGGTAAAATGATTCTTGTAATGCTTGTATTGGACTTCCTTAAAGGTTGAATACTTCTGGTGAGTCCATACACTGTTAATGCATATGTATTGGGCATTTAACAAAGCCCAATTATTGTTAAACAAATCTATAAAATATTTGAGTATTTTATAGCCTTATGAGTTTCCTACTTGTATATTTTTTTAAAAAGTCATCATTGTGGAAAAAACTTAACCAAAGAACATAGAAACATTCCACTTTTATTTTAGGCTTGGCTCAACAATGGCAGAAATACCAACACTGTGCTACAATTTGTGTATAATGCAGGTGCAGAAAAACTCATGCCCGTCAGAATTTAGGCTTTCTAACATAAGAGAAGATCAGAATTACAGGGAGAAGAAATTATATTCTTAGAGCTCTAATCTCTATCTTTGGCCACGGAGAATTTTTAGTTACTACTCTCATATGTTTCGTGTAAGAGAAAAGGGGTTATCAGTTAACAACTGTAAATCATAGATGGATTTGGTTTCTTATAAGTGAGCAGTTATTGGATAAAGCAGATAATTTTACTGCCCCAGCTACTTTAAATTTGATACCATTAAATGGCAAACAGGGTACACTGCAAAGCGTGGCAGATACCTATGGAGCCAGGTCCATTTCTGCAAGAGGAAGGAAATCCAGAAACAAGGAGGAAGAGGTATGCTTGCCACATGCTTGCCACTTTGCTCATCACACGGTTTTGACTTCGACTGTGTCCAGTTTTCCTGCATGGTTCATCTGTGTAACGAAACAAAAGAACTCCATAAATTCCTAGGAAATCATTTACTTATAAAGTTCTAGAGCTTGAGTGTGTTTGTTGTGGTGTTGAGGGTTTTATTTTTTAAATAATCAGAATAATAGTTGTCTACATCAGTTTGTCTCAGAGAGGTTCTTTAATGTGTGTACATATAGATATGACTCTGCATGTCTTAATCCTGTTGTGATAAATATACCCATTTCTAGCCTTCAATAATATAAAATGTAATGATAGCTTAATACTGGGAAACATAGATTCCAGTTTTCTGTATTTTTATGAGATGAGAATTTTTCTGGAGATAAGTAAATATGGTGATAGCAATAGTCGGGTGGGGGCTTCACACTTTTTTTTTTTTTTTTTTTTTTTTTTTTGTCGAATCACATGTATTTTAAGTTAGCCATAGTGGATATAAGTTTCAGTGTAAACTTATTTCCTTGCTTTACTTTAGGAATATTTAGCACGATTAAGACAGATCCGGCTACAAAACTTTAATGAGCGTCAACAGATTAGAGCAAAACTTCGTGGAGAAAAGGTTGGTTTGAAGAGTAACATTAATACTTATAATCTTAATATGGAAACTGGCTATGGATGTACTATTTCACAGCTGCAGGAATACTTCTGTCATAGGCAGTTTTCTGAATAGACTTATATTTTTGACATTTAATTTTGTTGCAGTTTGTGTACTTCCATCTCTTCTTCCACAATATACAAAATCTGTTTGTTATTTCAGTGCTGGGGTGCAGCTTCAGTGCCTGTACACTAATAATGTGTTAAAAACATAAGATTACATCAGAATTTGACACTTTAACTTCTCACCCAGCACTAGCATATTTATATCTATTTGGTTTTAGTTACAGGAAATTTTCCAGTGCTCACTTCATTACATATGAAGTGATTCTTTTCATATGTTCTATAGGTGTGTTTTAAAGTTTGGAATGCCTGGCCTGAGCTCAATTTAATCAAAACACATTTTCTCAAACATTGCTTTTCCAAGATATGTTTATCATGCAAGAAAAACAAAATAATATATTAACAAAGAACATGCAGATTGAAAGCTTTTTAAGGTTTCAGATGAATAATCCAAGACACCCTTGGAAGCAATCCTTTTACTGTTTAAAAATATTTTCATTTGAGAGGCAATCTATGTAGTAAATATGGTCTAGACTCAGTTTCCATTTTTTCATTAAAATACTGTGTGATCTTGTACTCATGCCAATTCTTCCCCTTCCTGTCCATTTGTTATTAAAACAAAGGAGCCACATTCAGTCCTTTGTTTGAGGTGCAAAACTTTTTTAGTGCACTGAAGAGGAACCCTAGCCCCTTTAAATCTAAAGTGAGTGATCCAGAGCAGAAGTTAATTTCTACCTGAGAAGACTATTCAAACCTTATAAGATGTGCTAATGGCTAAGTCTGTTACAGGACTAAAGTGAGCCATTCTATAAAGTTAACTTTAAAGAGCATGAGGAAAATCAAGGTCTTCTGAATCCATGAAGTTACTGTAAAGACTGATCAGTGAAGTTGTGAAGTTTATCACTAGCAGTAGCTCACATGAATTGTTAAGTTGATGCACCATAAGCCCATGCTGTCTTAATTTCATTTGTCACTGATTTCTCTCCTAACTCTGTCTCTCCTGCTTTTTTGGACAAGCTTCAAAGCTCTTACATTGGAACTAGTCATCTCCCTACACATCTGTTTGAAGTCTTACTGTGTCTCCTGTGTACCCTTAGAATACTGACAGTGCTAACAAGTTCAGTAGAGAGCCATTGCTGTACTGCACTGTTTCTTTAGGGTTTTTTTTCACTTAGCAGCTGCAGCACTTCCTCTCAAAATTAGGAACACCCCAACTCTGCCTCCTGTGTAGTTGACTGCAGAGGTAAAGGTACTTTCCAGAAAACTTTACTCTGGAGGCCAAAGCTGCTTGTGCTAGTAAAATCAAACAAAGGTGCTGTTATTGTGACCATGACATTTTTGTGTATGGGTTCTTGGGCGTATTAGGAACCTATCTTTCTTTGCCAGTGGTTGTACCTTACCTGGGGTAGTGTTGTATGCCACAGAAGGTATGTCACCTCCAGAGGAACAGAGAATAGATTAATATCTTCCCAGAAAGTAGACCTAAACAAATTTTCAGAATTTGGAGTCTCAGGTATAATAGTTTTTTTCCTTGATGACCTGTGTGAACACAAACTTTAGTGTGGAGGCTCACAACTAGAGTAATACCATGTCAGACCAAATCATGTCACAGATAACTTTATTTCTTTCTGTTGATGAACAATTTTATATCTAACATTACTGCATAGTATCCTATTTTATACACAATACATCAGAGAATCACAGAGTGGCTAGGATTGGAAGGGACCTTTTTAAAGATCATCTAGTTCCAACCCTCCTGCTTGGGCAGGGACACCTTCCACTAGATCAGGTTGCTCAAGGCCCCATCCAGCCTGGCCTTGAACACTTCCAGGGTATATATGCATTCATTCTTTTGCCTGTTAAGAGTACCAGGTTTCTATCTCCAGTGTTCTTTTTAGTCATCTTTTTTCTCCTGCTAGCTGACTGAAGCCAAGGTGGCATGACAATTTTTACTTTAAAATTTACCAAAGACTCTTGCTTTGTTTTGCCTCATTATTTCTAATAATGCTCTTCTCCTTATAGTGTAAGAAGCCTACAAAATAGGCCTTCTAAATAGTTTATTTTAAATAAAAGATCTGCACAAGTTGATCATGACCAGCAAAAAGCTCCTGTCAGAACTTTTTTTTTTGCATAGTTCTATCAGTCTGTTCTGTAAGTAGGAATATGCAGGAACCAATGAAAGAAATAATAGAGATTGAAAATAGAGATTTCAGGGGTAGACTTTATCTGTTCTTACTTGGTACTATTTCTCACCTTCACCCATTCCACCTTTGGAGCACATACAGTGGAAGAAACAGGAATTCTAGAGCATCAAACCTTTCTTGTGTACCTTACTGGCAGAGCATGCACCAGTAATGGGGGGTGGCAGGTGAGAGCCCAGCATCATTAGGTTACTTCCCTTGCATCAGGAGGAACATAACTTTTTTCATGGTTTGTAAAAACTTTGTATCTTTTAAAACCAAACATACCCCCCTCAAATTACACACACACCCCCAGAATCTCAAAGATTCTGTGTAAGTAGGTTATATTTAATTGGGAGTTACGTAGTGAAATTATGAACTGTGTTAGTTATACAGTCAGAGCAATCTGAGTAAGATACACTTGCATCACTCAGCTTTTAAATATATGAATTCATTACAATACTCTGAGGACTCTTACTTTTCAGAATGAAGCTGCCAGTTCTGATGGACAAGAATCAAGCGAGGAAGCTGAACTAAAACGCAAAAAGATAGAAGTGCAGAAGGTAATTGTGGGGAGGAAGGGGATAAAAATGTTTTCAAATCTATTTCATATCTCCTGAAGTATTATGTTTCATTTTGTTATCAAGAATTTCTTCATACCTACATTACAAGTAGTTTTTATTTTAACTGTATTGAGTTAAGATCTCTGTTCAACTGTTTTATCTCCATACTTTAAAATATGTTGTGTTTAAAATAGCATAGCAAGCCAAGGATTTTTCCAGTCCCTGACTCTGAGATTTTTCTCTAGGTTGGCTTTAATCCTAAAGGCAGTTTGACATAACTAAAATAGGGTTTCAATAAAGAAAGGGAAAGGAAGATGTATCTTAAGTAACAACTTTATTTTAGTTAAAAGAATAAAAGAGAGTAAAACTCCTTAGCTGTGTTGGTATGATCTACATGTGGATTGGAAGGTGAGATATATATCACTGTACAAAGTGATAAAGTACATTTAACTCAAATGTGTTTCACAGAAATCCAGTGTTTGAATGGAACTTTATATACCCTGTGGTGTTCTTACATCAGTATTTCTACCATATGGTACAAAGCAAATATTACTCTATCTAGCCTGACTTTTTTCCCCTGTCATCTGCAAAGAGCAATGTAGAAACAAGCTAACCTTATGCCTGAACTTAAAACCAGAGGTGAAACAGCAACCGAAGCTTTTTGAGTTTGTGTTAAGTATGTCAAGTTTTAAACTGATTATCTATTATTTTATGATTAATGCATTTAACTTCTAAAATAATTATAGCTAGAGATTTTAATTTCAAAATACTCCCTTGAAGATAACTATGTACTCTAATATTATAACCATACAATGCAAGAATTGTAATTAAATTTTGAGGAATTGTAATTATTTCAACATAGAACAGTTGTTCTACTTTTGTGGTGATTTTTGATTATCGGTGGAGCCCTCCCTTGACAGTCTATACAGTAGTAATTGAGAAAAAGTGAGATAATGTAATCCAAGAATGTTTTTTAAGTGTTCCACAGAATGGGGTACTAACTTTTTTCATGATTTTAAGTTGGGTTTTTTTGCTTGTTGGTTTACTACAGGCCCAAGCAAATGCACGAGCTGCAGTTCTGAAAGAGCAATTAGAACAAAAGAGAAAGGAAGCATATGAAAGAGAGAAAAGAGCCTGGGAAGAACATGTAAGAAAACCAATCTGTTACATGCAGTCAGAGTACAGAGTGCTGTATCTTTGTGTAAATAAAAGCTTATAATATGTGATTTTTTAAAAGCATAGAATATGTTTGTCTTCTGAAACTGAGGGAGAGCACCTGCCAGTGAGAATTCTCTCATTGGAAACCTAATCTTAGCTATACTTAAATGTAGAATTTGGTTCAAGAATTTAAGAACATCAAACTACCTAAGAATCATTAAGATTACCTTAATGGTCTGGAACTTACAAAAGTGACTTAATCTTCTCATGTTTCTATGCGTTGTGGAGTGACAGGTCTAGCTACAAGGAAGAGGATGTTTTGAAACTGATAAACTTAAAATTGTTTACATGTGCAGTTGACTGTTGTCTTTTGTATGAAAATGTGTGGCATTGGTGTCCTTTTTTCTAAGGTTTATATGAGCCTATTACATAATACTGTGTTTAATTTGCAAAATCTTGAATTTAATTTTTACGTGGGCATGTAGTTACAGGATGAGAGGTAGCAGTTTTAAACTGAGGGTAGATGAGATATTAGATGATTAGACATTAGAAAGGAATTCTTTCTTGTGAGGGTGGTGAGACAGTAGAACGTTGCTCGGGGAAAGCTGTGGATGCCCTCTCCCTGGAGGTGTTCAAGGCCAGCTTGGATGGGGCCCTGACAAACTTGGTCTAGCAGGAGGTGTCCCTGTCCGTGCCACAGGGGTGGAACTAGATTATCTTAAAGGTTCCTTTCCAACACAAACCATTCTGTGATTCTAAGGTATTGTTTGTCTGGGTTTTTTTTCTTTTCCTATACAGCTAATAGCTAAAGGGGTAAAGAATCCTAATGTGCCTTTTCACGTGGGAGCTACAGAACACAGTCCTGTGCATGGACAACAGGACCTTGGAACAGCTCTTCCTAAGCCACGACTTCCAGAGAAGCCTGGTACTCCAGTCATCTCCATGACTTCTGCCTTGAAAGAAGTGGGTGTGGTATGTACTTTTTTTAAGATGGTAAAATTAATGAAAAAAAAACACAACTGATTTGAAAAAAATTTTAGAAGAATGTGTAAATTAAGTAGAAAACATCTTTAAGGATGCCTGTTGCTTCTAATTAGGGAAAGGAAAAAAAAAACCTAAAATAAAACCAAAATTGGAAGCTGTTGAAATATATTTGTACACTGAAACTCAAATTCAATCAGTTTTGAGCAAAGTGGCTTATTTATGATGAACCCTAGGCTGCAATTTCCATTTTCATCAAGGTAGTCATGATTAGTGGAATAAGAAATGAATTAACCAGCATTTTCATCAGCCTCTTAAAGAGGGGAATTAAGGAGTTTGTAACCTGTGAAGTGAGGACATAAATTTTGAGTTAAAGGACTACTTTGATATCTAGAACTATAATTCTGATTTTCAGTGAGACTGAGGTATGACCTGGTTTTAACAGAATATGAAGTTTAAGAGACTTGAATCTGATGGTGTCATCTCTTCTTGTTGTCTAGAATAGTATTAGAGATTCTCTAGCTTCTATGTTCTTGTGGTCTTGGGTCCTAATAATTATAAATGATTGCACATTTCTCTCAACTACCACCATTTGATTTAAGTACCAGTTGTGAAACTGAGCATTCAAGGGAATTTTTGTATAATTTGAGGTTTTAACACAATAATTTGAATGCTAATTTTTTTTTTTTTTTTTTTTTAACCTAAGCTGTTTGTGGATTTCGGTGTGGGATTATGTACTGTATACAGCCCTGAAGGCTGTATCTATGGGCATATACTGAAAGTTAATTCTAAATAGTGTATAGAGAAGGGAATACAATAAAAGATGTTAGTTGATAGCTGGAAAAAGAACTAATATTTTCACAAATTCTTAAGGAGTTAACACATTTTTTTTCCATGTGGGTAATTTGTCTTACAGTAATAGATGATGGTGACCATAACTGATTAAAAATGAGCACACAGAGGAATTGTACAATACAAGTCTTGTACACAAAGATTATAAGTTCTCTGTATTTGTCTTCAATTTTCAGTTTTATTACTTTGCATATTTAGTATTTTACAATTTTGAGCAGTAAATATGCTTCCTAAATGAAATTCATATTGGTTGTGTTTGGAAGCCTGGTAGGTCTCAGGCCACTGTAGACATTCCTTCCATAATTGAGGCACATTAAAAGCAATACAGAATGTTTTTCTGAAAAATGCAGTGCATAATGGAATATTTGTCTTTAGTTTAGTGTAACTGTGGATCTGCATAGTCTCAATTGACTTAATCTGGACAGGCTATCTGAAATGTTTCCAGATATCAAGGAACTACTGTTTTCTTATTCTTTACCAACCTGTCATTATGCATGCTGTAAGCCCTTCTTTTTTGTACAGGTGCTCCTTGACTCTGTCTTTGCACTTTTTTTTTTTTTTTCTTTTACAGAATTATTTGTGTATGCTGTTGGAATTTGATGGCATTTTGCTGTAGAGGTCTTATCTGGCTTTATCTTTAAATGTTTTGTGCTCTGAACTTGTCTGCTTGAACCGAATGATTCATTTGCTCACCACTTTCAGATAGTGAGTGGTTCAAATATGAAAGCTACCCTTGAAAATTCTCTCTTTGCAAAGTCCCATAAAAACAGAAGTATCATACGTTCTTTTTAAATCTGTGTAGAGTTGTCAATGAAAATATTTTAGAGGTATTTTTCACTATAACCTCTACTAATATTATCAAAATTATTTTTTTTTCGGACATATTCTTCTACACTGTTTATCATGCTTCTTGGACTTTAAGGATGAAAATGTAACTACTGGAATCCAGGAAGCTGAGGAGGAAGCTAAAAAGCCAGATTTTGCAATGCAAGTATGTCAGATCGGGTTTAGTTTGTTCTAGTTTTCTTTGCCTTTTAAGAGGGGAATTATTTTAACTTATATGTATGTTTCAGAATAAACGAGAAATACTGAGAAGATTAAATCAAAATCTTAAATCTCAGGAAGACGAGAAAGGAAAAAAGGATTGTAAAAATATCTCCGAATCATCTGGGTCTGAAGATGGTAAGGAACAACAAAAGGGTGACCATCCACTTCTAGGGGATCGCAAAAAATGGGAATCTGCGGCAGCAGAGTTGGTAGTTCCTCTAGCTCAGTTATCAATGGAAGATTCTCTCTCCAGAACAGATGGTAAGTAATTTTTTGTCAACATGATATTAGTAAATCAGTTCACCAAGTGTAGTGTCTGTTTTTATAAAGCAAGTACTCTGTATTACTATCGTCTTGTTATCTGTCATTTCATTAGTGTGTCATCTGATTCTGAACATCAGGTGGTTATGTATTCCCTTTGATAAGGACTAAGACACAGGCTGAGTAACTAAGTGGTCTGCAGGAGATTCAACAAATAATTTCTTAACTTGAACAGTTACCCGATTAAATGCATGGTTACTTTCTTTGAGCTTTCTTTGTGTCTTTTAAACAGGCACTAATTTAACAGAAAGAATAAAAAGCACTTAAGAAATATGAAAGTTTCTTCTTTAACCTGAAAATCCTTTTATGTTATCAGTAGAACACTAAAACCTAATGATTGTAACAACTTAAGTTGTATCTGTTACATTTATTGCACACTTCTTAGCTTTTTTTCTTTTTTTTTTTTTTTTTTTTTAAATCAAACCTATCTTTTTGAATTTTCTATCTGCCCTCTCTAGGCTTTTGGGTAGATGACCTGGTCTCTGTGTGTCTTATTAAGGATCTGACTCACGTTGTAGATATAAAATAATCATTGCGAATGTGACAGACTTACTTCGTAGCAGAGCAGTTTTACACAGCAAGGATGTTAGATAGAAGGTCAAAAAGCTTCTTTTGCTCTGTTCTTTGTTGCTTTATATTCTGTTTTCCTTGGAGGGAAAAATAACAAAAAAAGATGCCAAAGGACAGCAGGACAAGATATGTTCTGGTTTCCCATTTCAGGTAGAGTTAAGGCCACCTCATGCCAGTTTTAAACATTACTCATTCTGTTCTGTATTGAGGTGCTTGAATTGATGAAAGATCTCCTGCTGCTATTGAGTTGCAGATGGTAACTGGCATTGAATAACTCCTGCTATTAAATAGAACTGGTGGAAGAAAAACGGTGGACTTTTGAACTGCCTGGCTTGTAGTGAGGTGACATGGGTTCTAGCTTTGTAGTTTTTAGTTTTGCAGAGGTTGTTTATTTGTTAAGTACAGAGAAAGCAAATAAAAGTTTCTAATTTCTAAGAGCTTCTGTATTTCTGATGTGTCCCAACAGGTCAAACTCTGGGTGAAGTAATTAGGTTAGATAATAGTGAACCCCATAGGAAAGTATGGGGCAAAAGCCCTACTGATTCAGTCCTGAAGATCCTAGGAGAAGCAGAGTTGCAGTTGCAAACCGACTTACTCGAGGAACTAGATACAATAAATGGTAAGTGCAGCTGGTAATTATCTGCACTGCAAGTGTAAGAAGTGAAAGATTCTCAGCTTGTCTACTGAGAACAATTTTGAAGTCATAAAAGCATATTCTGTCCTCACCCTTTCTTTCAATTTCTGGGGGTTGCCTCTGTTCTAACTGTTCTAAATGTCATCATAAGCTGATAGTGGAAGACATGGAAATATTTCAAACTCAGTGAAATTAAGAGGATAAGAAATTAAGGGGGATGTGCTGAAGAAGAAGGATCTTCATGTTCCTTAAAAGTTGTGGATCAATTCTATCAATAGAATAGAGTGTGTTTTTTAAAAGGATGTCATCAACTGAATATTATAGTAGCTAGGTTCTATAACCTTCTCATTGCCATGTGACTTACCATATCAGTGGATTTTTTCTGGTTTTGGTGCTTTCCGAGAACAACAGGACTTTTGCTTATTCCAAGTACAAACTTGTACTAATGATAATACAGCAGGTAAAATTCAAAATTTAGCTTTCCTCTTCATCATAGTTATAATAAAAGCATGCAAACATTTCTGTTTCTTTTCATTTAAAGAAAAAAATATTCTCAGCTTACTGTGTAGTCACATTGTAGTTTATTATCAAACTGTGCCAAAACATTGTTTAAATAATAGAATAATTTTGTGGTAGATACTGGAGAACTCCTTGAAGATCATCAGTCCTTAGTTGTAGAAGAGGAGAAAGAAGAGAAACCTTCTACTACTATTGGAGCTCGGTCTTCAGTACCAGCTGGTGTCACAGAGTCTGACATGACTATTCCAGAAGAATCTCAGAACACTGAACCTACTCAGGTGCAGAGCAAACCTGTTACTCTGGATGGTAAGTCATTTCATTAGTAATTCTAATTACAATCTGTTTTCCACTTCAGTGAGAGAAGCAGTAATCGTCTGTACTTTTGTACCATCCCATTCCCATAAGTAATGTGCACATTTTTATTAAAACATTTTATGTGTAGGACCAAGTGCTTTCTATGCCTGTGTTCTAATTTGATTGACTCATGTATTTTGTAAATCTCCAGAAACTTTTTGTATACTTAAAGAAAACTTTCTAGGGAATTCCAAGGTGCTTTAATTTTTTTTTACTGTTGGGGCGGGCTTTTTCTGTTGGTTTTTTTTCTTTGTTTGTTTCCTCTTCCCATTACCTGTGCTGAAATCTTTTGCCCTATAGGGTATCAGCATGCTGATGAATTATGGGGTTTTTAGAACCCCATAAAAAAAAAAAACCTGAGAATTACTGAGGTTTTTAGAAGACACAGTTAGTTGAAGCTCTAAGATACTTTTATTGTAACAGAAACTTTTAGCTCTGGGGTTACAAAACTTCAGTTGTTTCTGCAAAGTACAGAAAACTGTAAAAGCTGAAAGATTTAAGTGTAACCTTAAGATGTATAGCCTCTCCTGTCTTTTTTGTTTGACTGGGATTAATTTTTAATGAGGTATATGACTTTCTTAATTTTAGAGCCTGATGATTTAGAAGCAGAGATGTTGGAAGAAACAGAAGATAAAAAGCACCAGAGTAAGGAGAGTAAGGAATTTCCCATCACTGTTTATGAAGTGTGGGTAAAGGAGAAAGAGGATAAGTAAGTACTCTATTCTTCTTATCCCTTTCTCTCCAGACTGAACAAGTAGCTCTAAGTAGGATTTAGATACATTAGTTAAAACATTCAGCTTAGCTGAAGCTTCATTGCTTGTCTGCCATGCTTGTTTTACTGCACTTGGTGACTTTTTCCAGTAGACTAATGACTACTTTTATATGGTGTTTCCACTGGATGTGGTATTTTATAATAGGGCACAGTATGACAGAAGAAATGAGGTAGCCTCTGAGAAACTAGCGCTTGGCAAGGTGCAACTACAAAAGGAAGCTCCAGAAGGTCAGTCAAAGCCTCTTGGTTTGTTTTATTGTAGCTGGAGTACTTGAGCCATTCCTTCTCACCTCTTAACTAACCCCCAAAGAGCAAGTTTTCTGCTTTTATTTTCTTTTTTAGCTCATACTTCTTAAAAAGAAATTTCTGATGGATTAGGAAGACAAGTTGTGAGTGTGATTTTTGCCAGTTAGGAGAAAAATATGTAACAAAGTGACACTATATATAGATGAGCAGGACAGTGGCTCACACTGATACTTAGAAGAGAATGTTAAGTTTCTGAATGCTATAACCCCTTAAAATCACTGTTTAAAATGGTATGAAATCTAATGGATTTTACATAGTAGTGTTACTTTCTTTATAGACATCTCAAATTAACTGAGCTGCAGGTTGGATAGAAAAAGGTTTAAACTGCTGCTAATGATAATCTTTTATCTTTTTTGTGTGGGAGAATTATTGGTTGTTCTTAGAGGTCTTTACAGTAACTTCAGAAGGTCTGCCTGTTTTAAAGCAGAATACAAACTATATCAGAAATATTGTGAAGCATATTGTCTGTGATACTGTCTCATCTATTCATGGGTGGCTTATGCAAACTGGGGTTGTTTTTTTTCCAGTGTTTCGATGAATTATGTTGATGTAGCTTTGAAAAAATCTCATAATGGGCAAGAAGTGACAGATGAAAATGGATGACACCATAATTTCAGCCATGGACTGGTTAATGAGAAACTAGATGGCATGAGAACAGAGCAGACTTACAGCTGAGGGCTGTATATTATCAAAAAGTTAAAATGATAAAATCCTAAAATAATCCATATATATTTTAATACTTCCACAGTGCTATCTATTTTTGCCTTTAAAAAAAAAAAAAAAAAAAAAAAAAAAAAACCAAGTACCTTTTGCTAAGAGCTTGGAGGGTTTAATCTATTTATCTTTGTAACTGACTTACTTTTCCACATCAGAAACTTGTTCCAGTGACTGTCTGCAACCTGAACCCTTATTCCAGAGGGTGATACAACCCACAGTTGTACCAACAGTCTCACCAGTTATGTCAGCTCAGTCTTCTCAGGAAGAGCCGTTTGTACCTCATTCACGTTCCATATCACCAGCAAAAAATAAAGGCAAAAATTCATTGTTGATTGGACTTTCTACAGGGCTTTTTGATGCAAACGACCCAAAGGCAAGTTAAAAAAACTAAGGAATACTTACTAGAGTAATATTGTGCTTATTTTCTTATTGAGGCTAAGTGAGGCCAGAAGAGATGGTGTAACTGTTCCAGCAGGTGTTTGTGTAGCCATGCCTGCCCTGTTGTGTGACCACATTGTGTTCATTCTACCAGCTGGATTTGCACAGCAGTGAGAGTCTCTCCTTTTGGCCCTAAGTGCTTTGTCACAATTGTTAATGCAGTACCAGATGAGCGCTATGTAATAGCAGAGAACTTGGAGAAAAACAACAGATGTATTGTTACTGTTGCACTAAACGTGATGAAAGGGCAGCAAATTTCCTTTCCTCTTTTGACTGCACCAAGAAGGCATTCAGTACTTCTTTGCAGTATCTGCAGACATTGCTTTCTGGAATTTCCTGAGAGAGATGTGATATTTAAGCATTTGTATGAATACACTGTGCTGGTATACAACTATTTTGTTCATTAAAATTTAGGGGGGTTTCACTAAGAGCAGTCACTAAACATGCACATATTCAGAACTATGCTGAAGGAAGGTGAGGCTTACTGGTAAAACTGCTTTGTGTAGATTAGGTTTTCAAATACAACTCCTTGTTGTATTTGTACTACAGTGAATATTTTGTAATATTTTGAGCTCCTTAGACTTCTTAAAAGAGAGCTCTGGTAAATCACTGAGCAAACAGTTACTTTATTTCCGTTGCAACAAATTATTTCTGTAATTTTAATTTCTTTCTACTATGAAGCTGCCTTGAAATATACCATAAACAAAGCTACTGTTTTCAGTGACCAACAGAAATAATATCATTTTGAAAAATACTCCATTGTCAGATACTTAAAATGGTTCTCAGCTGTAAGTGACTGACATACATACATTGTAAACAACTGTGTGTATACATTATTTATCTACCACAATGTTCCTTTTCTCAAGATAGCTGTCAAGGTATTGAAAAAATATGCACAAAATAAGGATCTGTGTGTCAGCTGATATTCTTAAAGCTTTCAATCACTGTAACCCACAAAGGCAGAAGGAATGCTTTCTTTTTAGCTGAGAGTTAATATTCAAGATGTGAGATCTTCAGCAGTTAAGAATATCTGTGCTGGACACATTGTTACTTTGACTTTGAAATGAAAAATTAAAAAAAAAAGTATTCTGTAGCCTCCAACTGCCGGGGATATTGTTACTAAGCAGGCTTTTAATTACTTTTGCAGATGTTGAGAACATGTTCACTTCCGGATCTTTACAAGCTGTACAAAACTTTAGTTGATGTTCCCAGTGTAGCAGATGTGCAGCATCAACGTAATCTTGAAACAGATGATACAGAAGATGAGCAAGCCAAAGAAGGACCCTCTGATTCTGAGGATATGTGAGTGTATCAAGTTTCTCAAGTATTTCAACGGGCACTTTAGATCAAGGATATGTTTTACTAGATTCTAACAATTACACACAGTATGTAAGTGTGGGTTTTTTACCAAAGTTTTAGAAATCCTGTATTGAAGACTCATTTACTTTGAGTCGTGTTCCAGAGAACTGAGAAGCTAATGATTTGTACTGCTTACAGTAGCTGCCTGAATTTCCTTTCCAAATTCCATCCAAGCTGTTCTTCTGCTGCCTTCTGTACCTTTCATTCCTCTGAAGTATATCAAAGTTGATGGCAACTGCTTTTCTAGAAATAAAAATGTCCTGAACATTTCCTTTTTCATACGTTCTGAGAATCTTGCTCATCTGTCTTCTCTGCTGCTGTATTGAGATGTCCTCTGAGTCTCCCAAATTCTTACAGGGGCTTCAAAATCTGACCCTGGCTCTTGATTATTCCCTGCAGCTTGGGTAGTCTGGAGGGACAAAATCATCTGGTGTATCTATTCTGATGAGATCTACATCTCTTTTTGCTCCAGACACATTTTACCTCGACAGGGAGCACTATACTTGCCAGGACTCTATTATAGTGTACAAATACAAAGACTTGAAAAACTATCTTACTAATAAAGTTGAATTGAGGATTTGTCACCATTGTTTTACAAAAAGGTCTGGTATCTGTTTAGCTAATATTTATTCCCTGAGTCTTTCATGATAATATAATAGTTTTTTCCCTTCAGCTACTACTCATTTATTTTATAGTGTAAATGAGAAATGAGCTCTTCCTACAGGGTTTGTCTTCTAAAGTATTAATTATATAAACTTGATATCACTTTTTTCTAGTATGTTTGCAGAGGCAGATACTGATTTGCAGGAACTCCGGGCCTCAATGGAACAGTTGCTTAGGGAGCAGCCTAGTGAGGAATTCAGTGAAGAGGAGGAGTCTACCTTAAAGGCTAATGTCATCAAATGCATGACAAATGGTACAGAGCTGGATGAAGGAGATGAAAATAACCCCAGCAGTGAAAGTGCACTTAATGAGGAATGGCAGTCAGGTATAATTTCTGTTGTACCTGTTTTATAAGTTATTCATTAATGTTAAAAAACATCAAATAGAGTGGTTTTGTATTGTATACTTATAATAAAATAAAGTTCTAATTAATATTTTTTCTACAGAAGTTTTGAAAAAAATCAGATAATATTTAGACTTTCCAAATAACATCTAAGCATCATTCAGTGTTGCAAACCAATGAAGGGTTGGACCAGATGATCCTTGAGGTCCCTTCCAACCTGACATTCTATGGTTCTAAGAAATCAAATGTTGCCTATTTTGTTAGGCACTGAGTATATGTCACTTTTTATGCAGTTGTCTGAAACTTGTCTTAATGGCAGATCGAAAACTTTGTGCACATTATATGTTTTGAATAATTCATGACAGCAATGTAAGAGTGAAAAAGAAATAGCAATTGACATGACTGGAGTACCTGGGATCCTGCTTAAACTACAATTAAATAACTTAAAAGGCAGTCAGAAGGAGCATGAAATTACTAACCTTGTTCTTAGCCCAACATAGCTATTAGTGCTAACCAAAAATAAAACAGCAAAATTTATTACGAATTTATTATTATTATAACACTTTGTATTAGTTATAGACAATGTTGTCCTGAAGTCTTGGTTCTGTTTTTAATAAGTCTGGTTGAAATACAATGTTTTACTACTGGTGTAAAATAAAGTGCATTTAGAAATACAGGTATAAAAAGATATAGAAGAGCAATGACTACTACATAGCTTTTATGTAATTTTGTTTTATTGAAGACAATTTTAAACAAATCAAAAGTCTGTGAATGTACCTGTAAGATGTTATTTACATCATACAGTCCACTACATATTTTAAGTTAAGATGAGTGTAGGTAATACCATCTTTGCTTTTTTGACAGTGCTGATGTTATTATACATTGATAACATACAGTACTATCTGTTTCTGTGTTTCAGTTGTTGTTCAGGTGTTATGGTATTTGGTGTCAGTGTCTCCCCTTCTAGATTTGTGGTATTTCACAAGAATTGCATGTTTCACTGTTGGGGGTGGGAGGAAGGCTTTCCAAACTCAGGACAGGACTTGAAACCATATCTTTTTGAGATCCAGAAGTTAAATACAGGATTAGAAGTCATCTAATGGACTTCTAGTGCATACACAACTTTTCTTTTTATTTCAGTGCTAATTTTTTGTTGATGTGACTGTTTACACTTGAATCAGGGATATGATTTCATCAGAATTATAGTTTATTCTGTGTAGGAATTGAAGTATTAGAGTATTAATACTAACTCACAAAGTCTGTAACCTACCAGGCAATACAGTGTATTTTTTTACATTTTATTTTATTTTATTTTACATTTTATTTATTTATTTTATTTTACATCATATTTATGATTTGATACTGTAAGCTTTGAAATCCAAAAAAAAAAAAAAAAAAAAAAATTACATTTTTCCCTAGGTAGGTAAGTTATTTCATAATTCAAATCCTTATTTAAGGAAGCATTTTTCTTTAGCAAAAACAGTTTGCATTTTATACTAGGATAAAGGGTGACTGCACACTGGCTACACAAAGGATGTGCACTCATCAAAGAATGAGGAACTTTAACTGAATTAGTACAGGGCTTTTTTAGATTCACTTCATGGAACAAGATGCATCTCAGTGCAGAAATTAAATCAATGATTCTTAATATACATGTCCTTATTCTTTGGTAAAAAACAGCTGCTTCAGTAAGGGGCTTTTTTTCCTAGAGTGGGACAGCCAGTGAACCCTACATCAGTTCCACCTCAGAAATCCATGGAACAGTTATATGGAACTTGACCTAATAACTGCTTTGCTAAACAATAGTCTCCATTAAGACCATACCTTGTTTCCTTCCATATGAAAAGTCTTATGGACAACTATCGGAGTGGGGTTTTAGAGTAGAGAGCTAGATGCTTCTAATTTAGGATTCAGAATTTCTTTGCTGCCAAGAAAGGGACTTTTCCTGTTCCTTTGCAGGCTATTTGGAACATTTTCCAACATTGTCTAGTGCTTCTGAGCCTACCTGATTTCATTAAATTTAGAGGTCTTTGTGGAAACCAAGTTTAGGGACAAAGAAGCAACATTAAGAATGTAGGAAAACTGAGGGGGGTTTACTGCTGTTTTCTTTCTTTCTTTATAGATAATAGTGATGGAGAGGTTGCCAGTGAATATGGAGAATGTGACAGTATCTTCAGCCATCTGGAAGAGTTGAGATATAACCTGGAACAGGAAATAGGCTTTGATAAATTCATTGAAGTTTATGAGAAAATAAAGGTTCGTGGAAAATATTTTAAGAAACAAGTACCTAGGGTTCTTTACTCTGTAAGTTGCTAATTGTATTGTGTGACTAGAATCAACCTTTAGTATTTTATTCTGTTTTGACTCACTAAATTATTAACAGAGAAAAATGCCATCCCAGTGGATTAAAGTAGAAACCTTTGGGTTTAACTATAAATTACATTTAATACATTTGAACTATTAATTCTGTAGCCATTTAAATTTTGGCAACATGGTTTCTCCCAGGCTATACATGAAGATGAAGATGAGAACATTGATATTTGTTCAACCATAGTTCAGACTGTTCTTGGAAATGAACACAAACACCTGTATGCCAAAATACTTCACCTGGTTATGGCAGATGGAGCCTACCAAGAAGGTAATTGTACTGTGTCCTGGTAATTATGGTTGTCTTATGTTTTTTCTTGGTTGTATACAGAAGGTTCTAATATACTTCTAAAACATACCTGTGCTTTGTTATATTTATTGGCTATACTGATAATTTTTTTTTTCACAAGGAGTGTTTTTTTATTTCTGCAATAAAATCTGGCAAACTTTGATTCACTATGCTGACCACTCTGATTTAATCATATCTACATAAACAATCAACCATAACAATAGTTCTGTTATGAAAGGTGCAGTATAATTATTTAATTTCTGTAAAACACATAGATTGGGAAAGTGGAATTTGAGAGTAAACCATTGAGAACTAAAACCAGTTTTTTCTTAACAATTAATGAATTTTTAGCCAAAGTGATAATTTCCTTTCCAGAGCTCTACTTTTAATGGGTTACAGTATCACTACATTTCTGAAAAGAAAATGTGGCTCATTATCCTGCAATTGTTATTTTTCAGAAGAACTTGATGTGGAGGTACCATCCAACGTAGTTTTTGTGTGGCTCAGTAATACAGAGAGATTTTATCTTGCTTGGGAGCCCTGCCTAGCTTAGCTCAGATGACCAGGCAGGCAGATAGTTCCTTGATCTATCATGGTCACTCTAACATGAACTAGCACACGGGCCACTGCCAATGAGAAATGTGTTTGCTTGGTTTTGGTTTTGTTTTTTTTTCCCCTCACAAGTCCAAAAGTTAACTGCAGTTATGTAATTTTAGTTTTCTAATGATGGAAGATTTTACTAGAGAGCAAAAAAAATCTAAAATCTTTCTAGAAATTGAAGCATTTTATACAGGTTTCAGAAATGTGTGCAATAAACACTATTTAATGTATTCAGATTTTGAAAGAAATATTCCAGTGCATATTAGCCAACATCTACTTTCTGCATCTTTTAAATACTTTAATAAATGTGTTGTAATAGCAGTGAATAAAGAGCCAGACAAGGTTACGGTTTTCTGTGTTTTATAAATGTTAAACATTTGGAACGAAAAAGTTTTAAAAGCTCATTTTAAAAACAGTAACTAAAAAAAAAATAATTTAAATACAAATTACATTTTCCCTACTGATACAGAGCTACTCAGTAAGGCTGACCAGTACAATGTTGTATTCAAGCAGCGCTATAAAAGTATGGCAGAAAAGTATCTGAAAATTTCTTTTTTCATTGTAATTTATTGATTTAATGACAGAAGTGGAAAGATATATATTGTAGCAGTTTGTTTTTCAAGTGTGCAAAGGACTGGCAATGTAGAATAAGAAGAAAATGCAAACTGTAGTGTTACCAATTTCTTTTCCTTGCCACTTTGCCTTAAGAATATTTTAAAAGTAGTACTAAAACACTTGCGTGACAGTTTGCTGGAATGCTGGCGTACAGATTGTAAGCGCTTTTTCTGAGTGAATCCTATTAAAATGAGATGACTTTCATCTTGTAAAATGCTCAATAACAAGTGCCTATTTTTAATAGCTTCAGTTCTAATCCTATATTTTTCAAATCTGTGATAGCCTATGAAATCGTAAAGAAAAAGTAGTTCCTTAAATTTTGGATATTTAAAGAAAAAATCTTATGCAAATGAAGCTGAACAGAGGACAAGTGACAGAACCATGTTTATTAGCTGTCTCAAAAGTTACATACTCTTCAAATAAAAGTTAGGAAAAAAAATCTATACTGCTCTTTACTAAGAGGATTGTTCTAACTGAAGCAGGCCATTGGAGATGAAATAATCTTAAATTTACTAATCCAAGAAAGATAACATATTGTTCATTATTTGTATGTGTAGTGCTTTCAGGGCCGTTTTGGTAACAGTCACCTCACTGGTGACTGACTATGGGAGTTCTTGTACTACTGCTTACTCTAAATTGTGGTTTCTTGAATTTAGTAACCCCATCTGGATTTGATGTATGTGTGTTTGCTCCTTTTCACCCTGTCTCCCCCTCTTCTCCATTTTACAGATAATGATGAATAAACCTGACTCAGGAAATTCCTTAATGCTGTACTATATACTGGTGTTTGAAGTCTGCACAGCTGAAGAACAAACTGTAGTGGAGAATGTAACATGGAGCAAGAGAGGCAAGACTTCAAAAAAGAATGTTGATTGTATGAAAAAGAGGAAAAACATGCCTTTAAAAACTGATATACAGTTCTCTTGTGTGTCTGTGTTCATACGTGTTCATTAAATATTAGATGCCCAAAATCAACAAAAAAACAAAAAAACCCCAAAACTTGTCATCTCTAAATTCTAGAAAAAATATAGAAAAGAATACTTCTAGATATTATGATACAAAACTGAGCCCTCTAATGTAAAACAAAATTTATGCCATATCAACAGTTGGCTGGTACAGATAAGCATTTGGAAGCATTGCTGTGTTTTGTAAGTACCCACATCTAGCTATTCACTTACATATTTAAAATAGCCTCTTGTTACACCTATAAAAAGAAATTATTTAATTTTAATGACCCTCATGGTTGTATTTTAAAACAGCTTAATCTAGTGTTCCAGTTTGAGTATTTCAGTTTTTTCTTAATAAAAAAATAATAATTCTGTTTTGAAGCAGGAGGCTTCTGTCACTTTTTAACAGATGTAATCTGAAATATTTTAATGGTGTTTCTAAATCAAGGAAAACTGGTTCTTCAGTCATCATTGAAATGTTTGGGATTTTTTGAGACTATAAAATTCATTTGACCCTAGAATAGTTTTTTCAAATATTTTTTTCCCCTTGTCCCCAACCCCATCACAAAATCACAAGTATTTAGCACTCTTGAATTTTGTAATCTGGTCAATGATAATTCAGTATGCTGTTGAGTTGAAAGGAGTAGGTGTTTCCCAGTTTGTCTTCAAATTCTTACTATTATGCTCATGGCTCCAGCAGCCATTGGGGGGAAATAAAATATTGCAGGCACAAGTGCTATGTAATAGTTCTCATCTGTTGGCTCATGGTTTGTAGCTTGATTTACACTCTGAAAGAAAAAAACCAGGTTTCTTCTGACCTCCATTTCCTTGTTCCTCCTATCCAAGTAGTACTGTACAGCACATACATAGGGTATGCTGCTGGTTTCCAGTCTGGAACAGCTTTATTGCCTTACCCATGCAGTAGGTCGCTTGCTATGAATCTGATGAGCTGTCAAACTTCCAGCTGCCCTATTGGAATATTTTTTTTTCAGCTACAGCCAGTCACAGTCTAAAACATTCAAATGTTACTTGTAAAATCAAGTATACATATATATATATATATATTTTATTTAGAACTGTGAAAATATGTACATGATTTTTGTATAATTGTTTTATGGTGGTGTTATTAAAGTTTTGCCCACTGAAAAGTGTTAATTTTTTAAATCATATACAATTCTTAAAGATAGACTAAACTTATTTTATTTCAGCTATATCCTGGGAACCTGTGATGAGAATAAAACTAATAATTATAAATGCCTTTAATACAGTAATTTTAAATCATTATTTACTTGATAAACTCTTCTTGTTTCATCTGGTGAGAAAGTTGTGAAAATTGTTTTTAACGAGCACGAGTCAATTTGGGGGTTTTTCAATGGGCTTCTCTTCCATTCCACTTATCACTGCTGAATAATCTATTCAGAGAAATTATTTTCACAGAAGATACATCATCTGTGAAATATAGCAAATGCTCTCTAAGGACTTCAATAAAGAATCAGTCTGCATTCTTTTCCTTTCTCAGGTTTGCTTTCTAAATCTTACCTTGCCCACCTATTGGGGGAAGAGAGGACCCAAAAACTTTAGATTTAAAAGAATATAGATTAACCATATAGTGAAAAGAAAATTTACTAGCTGGTATAGTCTGTGCCCTATGGTTTTGATTTTTCTCAAGATGCTACCGTCTTACTGAAACTAAGAGTTGGGAGTGATAAATTATTTTTAAATTAAAATAATGTTTTTTACATTCTTCATTTCTTATGCAGTGTGTTGGCTTGCTTCTGGTAAGTAAGATGAACTCAAGCTTTATAGATAGAGCTTTTTATTAATTAATGTTTTGAAAAACATGCATAGATTGTGCATGGCTTTTCAGGAATGACCTGCAAGCAAATACTGGATATCCTTGAAATCCCTCAAGAGCTAATATAAAATTAACATGATAAATAAGTTTCTCTGCTAAAGAAATACTTTTATCTGAATTTTAAAATCCCTATTTAATGTACACTATAATGACATCAAGGACAGTGCAACTTCAGGACAGTTGATTGGTCTGGTAATAACATACAGAGATTAGTTGAGTATTTGGCTTGTATTCATATTGCATTCACTATAACTAATTTTCTGTTCTAGTCCTGGTAGTAAATTGAACTAGAGAATGATATTTTTAGCACAAAATATACTTTGTAAAGGATTTCAAATTATGTCCCCATCCCTCGCTTTGTCTTCCTGACCGCTGAAGCCAACCTTAGTTCAGATGAGGAATCTTTAAAAAACAAGCAAACAAACCACAAATTAAAAACCCAAAGCCCCCCAAAACCAAACCCCTAATGCTCTCTTGTGCTGCCCTGCAGACCTCTCTGTTGACCGACACATGGGAATCTCCTGGCTAGCTGTGCAGTGTATAGCTCCATGTTTGCCTTGTGTTTTCTGACCTTCACCAGAAAGGAGAAAACCCCAGCAGTAAGGCAGAACTAGAGAGAAGGTGTCCTCATGCCCTGTGGCAGGAGGAAGATGGAGTCTTGGCTGCTATCTGGCATTGTTTTCATCTGAATAGGTACAGTAATCCTACAGCATTGGTGCCTGGCATCTTTTCTGAAGAACAGAGTCACAAGTGGCTTTTTCTATTTCATTTGCCGAACTTTAAGTGTGTGTTTCAAGTTGCTACTAGAAGGTACGTCTAGAAGGTACATCCTAGAAGGAAAATGCATTGTTTGGTAATGTGAACCAAAGTAGGTCACTTAGGATTTCTGGGGTCTGGTAAGTGAAGGGCTAATTGAAAGAAGCTCCAGTGTACCATATTCCTGACAAGGTTGTGTTCTTGAGACATCCACGTCATTTATCAAGAATTCTCATTTCATCTTTTAATGCTTCTGTCTTCCCTTGATCCGATTTGTTTATAAATGGTTTGTATTTACTCAAATATGCCTTTTCAACTAATCCTTTTCTTCTTAAGATTTACAACCCTACCTTTATCTGCTGGAAACTTATAAAAACGTTTTGTAAGATTATTTTTTTTCCACATTTGTTTGCAGGGCAAACTACACCCTTTCAAAACTCTGACAATCCTTAACTGAAGAGCTGATGTGTGGAGTTCTTACGATAACATTTAGAATGCAAATACCAAGCCCCCATGGGTTTGTCAGCGGGCGGCGGTACCGCCTGCGAGCGCCAGGCGGCAGCCGATGGCGGGCAGCGGGGGGACGGAACCTCCCACCTCAGCCAGGGACCGGGTCCGGGATCGGGAGCGGAGCGGGAAGGGCCGATCAGAACTTACTCGACTGGGCAACAAGCCTTGAGGCTGTTCCTCAGCTTGTATCAGTCACACAATGCTCATGGGCCTTTTCCTGGCGGATAGGAGAGGATGGTGTGCTATGTCCGTTTTCCCCAAATGGCTAGATGGAAATTTAAATAAAACACACTATGACACTTGTAGCACCATTATGATGTTGTGTATGGTAGGACTCTATATCAGAGTCAGCCAGAGGGTGGGGTAGAAGCTTGCCTGTGACTAAATTACTGATGGGATTTAAACCTCTCCACTAAAGAGCACAGCATCGAGGCTCGAGTGAAGCTGGGCTGTATGTAATTTTACTAACTGCGATAAACTAAATTCAAAGGTAGAAATTGGATTTTTCAATCCTTTTAGATGTTTTTCTTCCAAAATAATTGTGTGCTTTCTCAAATCTTATTTTAACACTTGTTCACAAGCAATGTAGATGAAAATTTAGAATAAAATAGAAACCATTCCTAGAACACTTCTTTTTGCCATTTTTTCATAGTAGTTTAGATGGAGCAATTTGCAGAGTGTAAATATTAATTTTAAATTAATATAGGCCTATAAAGGGCTTCTTCCTTTAAATTTATGTGTTAATGCAATACACACTTGAAATACATTTCCGAGTTGGTATGTTTTCCAGCTGACGTGATGAGTCCATAAATTCAAATAGTAGTACTTCGAACACTTGGCTTGTGCAAGAATCTTAAAAACACTTCTTCAGCAACTACAACCTTAACTGAACTGTTTCCATGAAGACATTAACTTTATGTTACTTATGAGAAACACACACAGGAGTTCAGCTGGTCCTGCTAAATTGCTTGCCTTGAGCACCTTTGATCTAGTGCACTCTTCCAGATTTTATTTCCAAGGCAGTTTTAAACCAAGATGGAAATCAGCTACTTCCACAACCTCTGTTTTTAGTTGTACAGTTTAAAAACTCACAGAGCCAAAGATTAGGAGAGTCTTTTCACATTAGCTGCACAGCAAAAGCCAAAACCAGGTTGGCTGCACAGTAGGAAAACTCCAGCAAAGTAGCTTTTGCTTAGTTTCAGGATGGCTGTGATAGTTCTTTCACAAGTCATCCCTGAGGTTGAGTGTATCAAGTGTGAGGCCAGGACGCTGCATGAGTCACATCTGCTGGGTTGATGGATGCTCCCTAAGGGACTGCAGTCAGGCAGGGGAAAATACATTCCAGTTTTAAATAGCACTGTGACTCAAGCTGATGCAGACATGCTCTGGGGATAATGAAACCATAATCAGGTCCTTAACATACCCTGATTTTTGCTCTGTTCTGCAGACAGTCCTGATGGTAATCTTACTCCAGGGGAATGGATGAAGTATGTGTTTTTGTTCTACCTCAGTATAGGGTAAAACTCCCCAAGAGTCAAATTTTAGGTAGTCTCTGCAGTTCTAGCTCTCTTAATAAAATTTTAAATCTCAAGCAATGTTTCAGGGATGATTTTTTTCTTTCTATTGCCTCTCCAATCCACTGTTTTATTGCTCCTAAAACTATTTAAAATGCTATCTGAGTAGTTTTCCAAAAGTAAGGTATGTACCCTTTTTTCTGAAGAAGTTATTGATTTGATGAGGATACAGAAAATACAGAAAACACGAGATGCCATTTATAATGAGCTACAGCTCTATCTGCTGTGGAGACCTATCTGCTGTGTATACCAACCTGACCACTGTTTAAAGGGTTGGTCAGTCTCCTTTTTTATAATCTGCTGTAGCTGTTGTACTTCCTCTAAATGCCTCTTTTTCCTCTGTATGGATCTGTAACAACTCTTGAAAGAGATGTCTAAAAAAACAGGAATAAAATGCATCTACTCTGACATTATTGTTGCTCACTCAGTTGATACTTTCCTGCTGATGATAGTTTTTGGTAACTTTGGCAGTTTGGAGTATTTGAGTCTTGTTCTTCAAATTTTGTAAGAGAAATAAAAAGGTGAAGATTTTGGCAGATGAGCTTCTCAACACTAAACTTGGACTCAACACTGGACATACTTTTATGCCTATTTAATTCTAAGAAATCTTAGTATATTTTGTTTTTTCATGCTTAACATTTTAAAGTCTTACTTAGTAGAGCTGTATGTAAATGTAAATGGAGAATTATTTCCACAGCAGTGAAATATCTCTCATGTGATTTTTAGCTGTTGAAAACCCTGATTGCACTGAATTGTATATGCCATTCCACTGTGGCCTTCAGTGCATCAGTTAATGATCACAGTGCCCTGAGTAACTTAATTCACTGTATTCACTTAATTTGCTGCAGGACCTCCTTTCCTCAATGACCGCTATTACCTTTTCTATATTGTGCAATCCTGTTTGTTCATGAAAAGACTATAGCAAATTTTGACTCTAACAGACAGTGGGGTTAAGCATTGCCAGCTGGGAAAGGAATAGAAGTTCAGTCCTGGCCTTTGGCCTTTGTTAACTGTTCTGTCATAATACAGCAACCAGTCACCTTGGATCAGTAACAGTTGGATTTTCCACCACACACACCAGTATCTAGCCATATATACTAGAGCAGAGCATGGATCAGCACGGTCATAAAGCCTCCCTCCTCCCAGTAAAACTTAAAGAAAACTTGATGTAGTAAAATGAGGCAACCAGGTGGCACTAATTGCCAGGTAGTGGGCATGAGCTTGTGTTAAGCCCACCTGTGCCTGATTAGGGTGGGCCCCTACTGCGCATGAGCAGGATTAGGGGGCCAATAAAGCTCACACCTGAGGAAGCCAGAGGGGAGGCCACTTTTGGAGCAGTAGCACCGATTCAGGCTGCTCAGCCCTGAGAGCATTAGACTCAGAGCACTATTTGTGAGTTTCTCCTGGAACACCTGGTTGGACCTTGGAGCACCGTGCCCTAAAAGAGGTTTGTCTTGCTACAGCTTGAGTCAAACCCCAGTGATCTGGTAAGACACTCCTGGTCTCAGCTGTCCGTTCTTTGCCTCTGCTGATGATTACCTGGACCAGCAAAAGGAAATGTGTGCCCACCCTTGCCCTTCGGCATAAAGCAAAGTGTAGTTGATTAAAGTGCTGAGGAGATGGGTTTGAGCCGAGTCACCAGACTCTGAGCTGCAGCTGATGAGGATATGAACACATCTTCCATTCTGCTTATTCTGCCACAGTGAAAGCAATTTCTATCAGGATGGGGTGTAACAGATGGAGCTCTCATTTAAACCATTTTGTAACAGTTCCTAAAGCTCATCTGTCAAGGGTGGTGCAAGACTGCTTGTGCAGGGTTAGGAAGAGAAACATATGTATGAACATACAACATGAAGTGGGCCTGCTGAGGAGCAAAATCTGTGTAGTGTATAGTGTTTATCTTGCATTAATTGAGTTGTAATGTACTTAATGCTGTTTTTGGTTTTGCTTGCTGGAAAACTCCCCTCAGGTGTTTTACTCTGCCTTACAGCAGTTAAAAATATGAGAAAGGTATAACTGAAATCTAGCAGTGGTAAAACTTCTGGGTTTATCATATGATAAACCATGGGGGCTTGTTAGAGGGATCACATTAATCCATGGTATGAAACATGTCAGATCTCTTTCCAAAGTGTCATGGTTTAATACTGGCCCAGCTATTAAACCGAATGACAGATGCTCTCTATTAATCCCCCTCCCCTCCCTGATAAAGAAAGGAGAGAGAATAAGGGAGAGAGAGACATATGGGTTGGAAACTAAACTACACAGCTTTAATGAAACAGTAATGCTGAAAAGTAAAAATTACTAAATACGTACAACTATACAGGAAAATCGATACCACGTTCCTCCCCCTTTTCCCCAGTAACTCTCACATCACCACCAAGGCTTCAGGGCAGCCCTGGGAAAGTCCAGGCTGGACTCCTGGAGTCAGCAGCACTTGGGAGCTGGAGGCAGGAACACACAGCTTCAGGCTGGCATGGATCAGGACCACAGGCAGATGAACGTACAGAATCCTCCCAGGATGCTGAAGCAAACAGGGACAGGAGAAGAAGAGAAAGAAGGTTTGGCCCTCATAATCCCTCAAATTTATACTATGACATGTGTGGGATGGAATACTCTGGTCAATTTGGTCATTTGTCTTGTCCAGTCCTCCCTAATGGGGGGCTGCAGATGTGACCTCTTTACTCCTTTTCTCTTTCTGGCGCACAAAATATTCCTCAGAACTGAGCAGTGTACTTGGTTCTGCACACCAGTCTCTGGCTGTAGCTACAAACATTGAGCATTATCAGTCCTAGAAGCAGACACTGACTGAGAAACTTGCTGTTAATTTCAGCAAGTGTAGCCACTTACGAGAGACTGAGATGAAAGCAAAATTACAAGACAGAACATTACCTTTATCATGGCCCAAACCAGGACACAAAGTCACCAGCTTTAAAAAACTTGTCTTTGATACCTCAGTGCAGGTATTTTCTTCAGAAGCCTAACATACTAGCCCTATAAAATATGGGGTGTCTCTCCTGGCCCTCCATTCTGCATTTGTCTTAGTAGTGCCTGTGATATATACTGCACCCTCACAGTCACTCTGTTTGTGGAAACTGCAGGTACTTCATTTTTACAAGTGAAACCTTGATGCTTTTTCAGCCATAGGGAACTGTATTTCCTTTCCATAAGATAAAAGAGAGGTCAGAAGTGTTGGACCTTCTCAGTGGACAGAGGACTGTGCAGTATAATAGACTGAACTGGGGAAAAAACGTGCTGAAAGCATCTCGGAGGCTTTTTTGTCCAAACTCAACAATATATTCTCTGCTCACTTTCTGTGACTAAGTTTACTGTTACCAAGGCCTAGAATTAGCCAAATAAAACAGCAGGGAAGCCTTCTCTATATTTCTTGCCTCCATTTCTCACTAACATTTTTCCATTCATTCACTCCCTCTTCTAATGGAAGATGGGGCAAAAGTGCTGAGTACAGCACTAATGACATGAAGAAAAACAGCGAGGGGAGTAGCAGGGAGGCCAAGGTTTCAACCACTGTCCCTCCCTTGCCCAGAAAAATTTCCATGACCTCTTGACACCTCCCGTGGGAAACTTTAAATTGACAACAGTATTTCCCAAGTAAATACAAAAAATGGCATTAAAATAGTATTGTTTCTGACTTAATCCTCTTTAAGTGAATGAAAGTGAGTTAAGGTTCCCACAGCAGCTATAATGCACTAGCTTAATTCTAGATGGCAGTGTATGTGGATATGTATCAGGATAGATTAAAAAACACTTCCACACACGCAGAAGTAGTATTCACTTGGGAAACTGAAAATAAAAATACCCAAAATTAAGCTATACCTTATAGAGTCATTATCTCCCCTTATTTGTCTTGCTATCTCTTTCCAGTCTTTTTCATTATTAGTTGCAAAGTCTTCAAAGTATAAGGTAATTCTGCCTTTGTGCTTCTCATCCCAATCATAAAGGAGAGCACAATAAATACCATAAATAAGAATGTGTCCAGAATGCACTGCCAGAAAATTTCTCACTGACTAATGTGAACTAGCACACAGGAAAACACCTATCACAGCCCATTTGCTGACGACTGTTTTAAACACAGCTGCCTTAGCTATATTTAAGGACTGTGACATGGATTATAAATACGTCCCTTTTTTAGTGTAGGTGTAACCTTAGAGAAGAATGATGGTTAGCAAACATGAGCAGGTTGCACTAGTGCTTGCTAACAGCTTTTTGCCGTGCTTATCCATTGTCAGTGTCCCAGTCACATCCACATGCAGAGAGTTGCTGCTCACATTGGGGAAAACATGATTTGAAAATGATCTTGACTATAGCTCATATAAAGTGTGTACTTAAGAGGTCTTTAAGGGCTGAATCTTAGCTAAAGGGATGGAATCCAGCTGCCTGTTTTCTTTGGCCCTGAGAGTCGGTTTGATATGATTTACATTTTCAGAGCTGGCTGCACAGAGTGAGCTAGAGGGTTGGTTTTGAGGCTTTTTTTTTTTTTTTTTTTTCATATGTGTGTGTATTAGTGAGTAAATATTTTACAGCCCAAATTCCTAGTACCACAAAATCAGTGCCTCCAGGCTGATTTTTTATAAGTAAGCACAAAGGCTGGAATGTATTGCTAGTAATGATCTATGAGATAAGATTTTCAACTAAGCCAGTGCAGAGAGGTCTTTTGCCAGATGTGTGGGAGTGAAAGTGACACAGATCTACAAAAAAAAAAAAAAAAAGAAATCTTTGGCAATCCCAAAGTGATTACATAGCCTTATAACTCTAGCAGCCTCAGAGAATTCTTCTGTCTCAGTGTCTTCATCAACTTAAAAGCCAAGCCCTAAGCTTTATAAAAGAAATCCAAAGTAGTGCCACAAATACTCCATAAATTTATCTCACTTCCTTAATCTTATTTTCTAGAACAAAAGGTTTTTTTCTTTTCCTACATTCCCCTGTTTGTAAAGAACTGTGGTAGCAGAATCATAAAATAATGGAACGGTTTGGCTTGGAAAGGACCTTGAAAATCATCTTGTTCCACTCCCTGCCATGGGAGGGACACCTCCCACTAGACCAGGTTGCTCAAAGCCTCATCCAACCTGGCCTTGAAGACTTTTAGGGATGAGGGATCCACAGCTTCCCTGGGCAGCCTGTTCCAAGTTCACCACCCTCACAGGAAAGATTTTTTTCCTCATGTCTAACCTAAATCTACCCTTTTCTAGTTTAAAACCATTCTTCCTCATCCTGTAACTGCATGCACTTGTAAAAAGTTCCTCCCCAGCCTTCCTGTAGGCCCCCATCGGGTGCTGAAGGCCCTGCTGGATAAGTTTCTCCCCAGAGCTTTCCCTTCTCCATGCAGAACAACCCCAACTCTCTCAGCCTGTCTTCACAGGAAGGGTTCTCTAGCCCTCTAATCAACTTTGTGGACCTCCTCTGGAATTATAGTGATTGTGCAAAAAAACACCAAAGTAATGGTGGTTACTTTCCCCATAATTAAAAGCTTTCCTTCAGAATATCCTTGTACACAAACTCTTACAAAATCTCATCACACATGTATATTTGATACCACAACAGAGCTGCTTAAGTGTGGCAGTGGTGTTTGAAAAGCTAGTATGCTGATAATTCTACTTGCCTGTCAGATAGCTCTGCCCAGGAGGCAGTTTTAGTAGGAAAATGATGTTTTAAGTAAATAAATCTTTTTGAAAAAAACTAGTTGAGCATACTTTTAAGAACTAACATAATTGTTGTTTTTTTTTTTCTTTTTTTCAAACTATCAAACTTTTGCAGCACTCAAAATTCCAAAATAATTTAATATTTAAACAAACAAAAAAGTTCTTCTTGTAGATTTTGGTCTAGAACTATGAATTTGATAAACCACCTGATCTCCTTTTGTGACAAGGTGACATTCTTCTTGGATAAAGGAAAGGCTGTGGATGTTGTCTATTTTGACTTTAATAAGGCATTTGGTACAGTTCCCCATGGCATTCTCCCAGAGAAACTGGCTGCTCACAGCTTGGATAGCCACATGCTGCTGGGTGAAAAACTGGTTGGATTGCCAAACCCAGGAAGTTGCGATCAATGGAGTTAAACCCAGCTGGTGGCTGGTCACCAGTAGTGTCCTCCAGGGCTCAGTACTGAGACCACTCCTGTTTAACATCTTTATCAGTCAATGATTTGGATAAGGCAATAGAGTGCACCCTCAGTAAATTTGCAGATGACACTAAGCTGAGTGGAAGTGCTGATCTGCAGACGGACCTGGACAGGCTCCAATCGCATGAGTTTCAACAAGGCCAAATGTCAGTTCCTGCACTTTGGCCACAGCAACCCCCAGCAGTGCTGGAGGCGTGGGGAGGTGTGGCTGGAGAGCTGCCCAGCAGGGAGGAACCTGGGGTGTTTGACAGACAGCTGAACACGAGCCAGCAGTGTGCCCAGGTGGGCAAGAAAGACAATGGCAAACATGGAATAGGGTGGCCAGAAGGAACAGGGAGGTGATCTGACCCCTGTACTGGTGAGGCTGCACCTCGAGTACTGTGTTCAGTTTAGGACAACTAAGTATAGAAAGGACATTGATCTACTACAGTGTGTCCAAAGAAGGGCAACAAAGCTGATGAAGTGTTTGGAGCAAAAGTCTTGTGAGGACCAGCTGAGTGAGTCTGGCTTTTTTAGGCTGGAGAAGAAGCCGAGGGGAGAGCTTATTGCTCTCTATGGCTACCTTAAAGGAGGTTGTCAAGAGGTGGGGATTAATCTGTTCAATGAAGTTACAAGTGTTAGGACAATGAATGGCCACAAGTTGCACCAGGGGTTGTTTAGATTATATGTTAGGAAGAATTTCTTCACTGAAAGTGTTATCAGACACTGTATCAGAACAGGCTTGTCCAGAGCAGTGGTAGAGTCACGATCCTTGGAGGTATTTAAGGGTCATATAGACATAGTATTAGGGATATGGCTTAGTTAAAGTCTTGTCAGTCTTAGGTTAATAGTTGGGCTCCATGATCTTGTAGGTCTGGTCTAACCAAGGTGATTCTGTGAGTTTCTATAGAAAGGTGCCACATATTTATCCTAGAGTACCTTGCCAGTCCCTGCTTCTAAGCCTGGGAGTATGGCACGGCTATATTTGGACTCTGTTCTGGGACAAAATGCAAACTGACTCTCACTGCAGAGGAGATGTAGGTGAAGGGAGTATGGTGCTTTGCAACAGATTTCCTAATGTGGACAGTAGGAGGAACTGCAGGACTCATCATAAAATATAGACACCTAAACTAAGGTGTTAAAACCCACTGAAATGTCTGAGTTTTCATTATGTTGTTGTGCAGTTGCCCATAAGAGAAATAATATCCCTAAGTCACTTGCCACACAGCCTGTGCTCCAAGTGCACTTGAAAATTTATCATCTAGAACGACTGAAAATACGTTCCGAAGATCTCTTTGGAAAATATGATGAGGTCAGAAGTTCTAGTCTGCTACTTTTTTGAGAATTAATTTCTGAGGATAGGTTTCTTTGACTTTGGGCAAGGATGTTTACTCCAGAAGGGTTAATTTGAATGGAGGAGCTCTCTAGATAAAATAATACAGGACTGTGAATTCTTCCCTATTTATGGCACTTACTGAGTAGGTTTGTCTGTCTCACATGACTCTGGAGAGTGAAGCTGAAGTGCACTTCCAGAAAAACAAAAGACAGAATCTAGGAACTGTAGACCTGACATGATGGATACAGACTTCTCCCAATGCCCACAAGCCCCCACTCTCAGCACAGTCCACATGCAGAAGTGCCTCTGACTCTCCTCAGCAGTTCTACCTCCTCCTATCTAATACTGTAAATTTTTTGTTCAGATAGTATACATGCAAAGTAGTCAGTCTCCAGACTTTCAGCTTCTTTCAGATGCTTTGGTAATGAGGTGTGGTGATGAAGACTAAGTAACTTTTATGAATGTTGAGTATCTGTCATGATGTTTTCATGTATTAAAAAAAAAAAAAAAAAAAAAAAAAAGTTTGGGGTCCACAACTTGTCTCATCTCTTTGTATTTTGAAAGCTCCGAGCATTTGTGACAACCTTCCTCAAAGACAAAACTGGAGTTTAGTCACTCCAGCCCACAAACATTCAAAGTGGCTGATTACAATTCTGCCTCATATCAGTCTGGAGTTTGTAACACAATAACTCTACTTAAATATTTGTATGTGTATCAGTTTTCTGTTCATATGAAGCACAGGGGCCAGGTCATCAAGAAGCTTTACCTTATGACTTGTACATAGCCTCTGCAAGTGGTGAAAATATTAAAATTTACTAATAATTTAGAAAATTACTAAAACAGCATGTAAGCATTTCAGAAAGTCTAGGGCAGGCAGTAATTCTAAAATTACACCTCAAACGGTTATGAATCTTTGAGAGAGCAGCTCCAAAGAGGGAGATACCTAGAAAAGGCATTAAAAGAAAATCTGGCATCCCATGAGGGCATACCACTAACTCTAGACAGGCTAAGGAGCATTAGGACCTACTCTGCAGCCTCACAGATACAATCTGCTGCTTACTGGCTGCATGCAAGTAAGGAAAAAGATAATCTGGTTTTAGAATAAACTTATTAGGCAATGGGTTCTTACATTTCTGTACCTCTTCCAAAATGTTTACAGATGTGCCATCTAATCTGATTTCTTTAAATAAACATTCTCCTTTGCTTTTTAACTTTTTCAAGCTTGCTGTCTAACAAGATGAAGGCACAACATTCTCATCAGCAAAATGAGCATTTAAATCAAGTTCTTGATGACCTCAACAGCAGTAGATGCAGCAGTTAGGTGATGTAAATTATGAATACCTGTAAGCCCAGAAAACGTTTTCCTGTGACTAGCCTGGAAGAAATGCCTTAAGGTAACAAAGAGCTCACCTAAACACTGAGAATTTGTAACATTTTTATTCTCTAATGCCACAGCTTTTCCTTTGCATATTCCTTCATTGTGAAGCACATTAAGTTATTGCAAAAGCATTAATGTGTGCAAAGGTGCAATCCCAGCTTCACTTTGTCAGAGAAAGCTATTCACAACATAAATACACAAATTATACTCTCCTCAAGAAAAAAAGGAAACTATAAAGTAATCAAAAGTCAAATACAATCTCTGTCTTGTCAGGTTTGAGATGCAGCCAGGCAACTTTTGTATACACTGGATGCCTAGGATACAAAATACAAAGTACAACTAGAAGCCAAAACATACTGAAAGCACAGCTCATTTCTCCTGCCTCCTCACAAATACAAGAACACCAGAGATCCTTCTGGCAGGATGCAGAAGCCCTAGTAATACACTTGCATTGTTGATCTAGTTATGACTAGTTCATAGCAGAGCAAGTGCAGAAGGGGTAGCACAAAACTCAAGTTTTCCAGCAAACTGCCATGCTGCCAGAATTCCACTAGCAGTAACTGAGATAGGCAATTTAAAGCTAGCACTAACTGCAGCACAGACACTTTCATGTAAAAAAACAAAACAAAATCCAAAATCAACAAAAACCTCCAAACCCCAAGATCAAACTGCAACTCTCTCAACCCCTCCAAGAAAATTCCCAGCTCTTTAATGACAAGGAACAAAGTAATCGAGGAACATCCTTGCTCATTTCTGTCAGAGACTGCAGAAAGCTGGCCACACTTCACTATCTGCTGCTCTTGCCAAGAGAAATCCAGCAATATCAGCATGGCCATCAGTGGTAAACTCTTACTAAACTGATGTCAGTGGCAATTTTCTGTGACCTTTGAAAGAGTATTGCCCCTACATCTCCAGGGGCACTTTCACAAGCAAATTAACCTTTTGGGTCTGTGCTTGAGACCCATATTGCAGGGAAAGATGAGCTAATGTGAACATCACAAATGGGGAAATGTCATATTTACTTACAAAAAAAAAAAAAAAAAAAAAAAAAAAAAAAAAAAAAAAGCTATGAATATAGTTGAGTACAAAGAATGTATCTTAAAAAAAAACTTGCTTATTCTTCTCGGTATAAATAAGCTTAATGTTAAAATTAATTCCTGAAAATGTAATTTAAAAAAATCAAGATTATGACTGCCACAAGACACAATCAACTGTTACATTTTACTTCTGATAGGATATAACACCTCTTGTTTCATGATTCTTATTACCTCTCAGTCTTTTGTAGTCATCTCAATACTTTAGGAATGGAATTCACAAGTAAATTAAATCTGCCTTCATACATCTATTCTCACAGGCGAAGGTTTCTCTAATTGGCACTCAGTTATACAGCTTTGTTTTCATAGAATCACAGAATAGCTGGGGTTGGAAAGGACCTTAAAGATCATCTAGTTACAACCTCCCTGCATGGGCAGGGATACCTTCCACAAACCCAGGTTGCATCCAACCTGGCTTTGAACACTTCCTTGGACAACCTGTTCCAGTGGCCCACCACCCACACAAGAAAGAATTTCTTCCTCATATCTAATCTAAATCTCCCCTCTTCAAGTTTTAAACCATTGTCCATTATCCTCTCACTACACACCCATGCACACCCAGTTTCCTAAGGAACTAGATTTAAATTATTTTAGAATACAACTGTTAGCCCCTCCTCCTAATTACTTACAATTAATTGGCAAAATCTAACAGAACATTTGTAAAGATATTAAGATTCTACAGGCTTTATGGAAAAGAGTGGTCATATCCAGAAAATATCTAAAATGTAATGTCCCTCCTATGGAAAAGGGTGCTGCAAAGGTCAAGGTATCTCTTCTTGTTTGCCTGCCAATTTAGCAATTAGCCAGGGTTGCCCAAACTTGGCACAGCATAAACTGCCTCGCATTCTGAAGACAGGGGAAAAAGTAAGGATACTTGAAAATGTGTTAGATGGGGGAATCATTACAGCAAGTTTTAGGGAGGAACAGAAATTACGATTGTTCTGGCAGAGAAGGCTAACAGCATGGGGAGGTCTGTAGGTTGTTTTGCCTACAGAAGAAAAAGAAGGTATCAGCAAAATGGAAGGAGGAACACAGAGGACATAGTGGGTTTAATACACCAAGGATGCTGGACAAAGAACACTGAAAAAAGAGAGAAAACAGGAGTTACCAGTTCTTCTACTAACACTTTGCCTGTTGCTGTTCTGCATGTTGCCCTTTGCTTCTTCCTTTACCCAACGGCTTCCTGATGAATAGGAACAGCATACATTGGAAGAAAAGAAAAAAAAAAAAGCAAACTTGTTCCTGAAAACCAACTTCAGAAGTACAATTTATTACAGTAAAAATGTGTAAAATAGGTTTCCACAACTATGAAAAAATATTAATAGACATGATTCTAGAAATCCAGAGACTTGAGTAATTGGAGGCCCTCTTCACTCAATTATGTAGTTTTAGTGGTTCTCTGTCCTGTGCAATCTCTTCTTTGAATCAATTACTTAGTAAAAATTATGCAAGAAGTAATGAACTGTATGTAACAACAGAATGGCATCAAGATGGGAGGTCTCTTCGTGTTAAACTGTGCAAAGTACAGTTCCTTGCTTGTGGCTGGAAGTGAGACTGAATAAACACTTCGATTTAACAGCAATTGTGTCCCTTTCAGTCGCGGTGTCAGCCTGTTCCAGCCACTCCGAGTCAAACACTTCATCCGTAAGAGGGCAGTGGCGTACACCAGCACGCACCCCATAGTTTCTTACATAGATTGTATTTGTTTGAAAATTAACTACTGCTGTTGCTCAGGAAGTAACATATTTATCTGATACTCTTCAGAATGTTTACTGCTTTGGTTAGTATCCCAAAATATATTCAGGAATTTACAGACTTTACATAAACAGTATCAAAGATGAGCCCTCATAAAGGGCTGATCTTTTTATCCTGCTTCCCTGAACTTTAATCTTGCTTCCCTCGTCCACCACCTGTATTGTAAATTCCTCTACCATTTTAATAAATATTTTACATTCCTTAGACAGCAAATTAAGTTCAGACAACAACTGCGCTGCTTATAAAACTATGCTATTAAGGCTGACAAATTTGTACATACAACCTTGATTTTGGAAAAGCTATGGCTAAAAGTGAATTCCAATTATGAGATGAACTTCTATTCAGATTCACCAAGACCCTATTTTAAACATATTGTATATCCTTCTTTCTGTAGCTGCAAAACTTGCATAGCAACACAGAGGAATACTATTGAGACATGAGAACATTGTTAAATATCAGATGTTTATACCCTTCTATTTATGTTACAATACTCCCCAGAAAGCACAGACACAGACCAGAATCCCATCTATATCAGTTTTCCTAAACTCCGGAATTCATGGGGGAGGCAAACTTATTACTTAATGAACTGTAGATTTTTAGCACTTCCAGAATTTCCAATAATAATTAAAAGAAGAGAAATCTATTCTGTGTGAGCATATATTCGGGAATTCTAATAATCAAATTGTATCATTACCACAGGAAAACAACAAATCCAGAAAGTAAGATGGAAAAGCCTATCAAGTTATCAATGTAAAAAACCCACAACCAAGCCAAAAAAAAGGAAAAGAAAAAAAACCAAACAAACAAAACAAAAACGGGGAAAAAAAAAAGGGGGGGGGGAAGTGCTTTTTATATCACACAGAGTTGTCAGAATGACAATAAATTTGAATAGCTCAAAACTACACACCAGAAGGAGGCTTTTGAATTGCTTCCTTTTTGAGTTGTAGAAGGAGAAATCTCTAACTAGAACCTGCATCAAAATTTATGCATTTCGCTAGATTTTTCTCACCATCTGTAGACAACATTCCTCATCCAATTCAAGAAGTGGGGGCTTTTAAAACTCCTTTTTGCTGCTTTTTGGTAATTTATATGCATCTTCGGGTTTACTTCCTCCTTCATTCTGACAGTCTTTTTTAAGAGAAGCATTTCACCAAAACAGCTTCCAAAGCAAGCACTTCATTTCCTGAACGTGTGTGTGTGTGTGTGTGTGTGTGTGTGTGTGTGCAGGAGACAAACCTATTTAGGGCAGTTTCTGACCCCACTTTAACCGAGCAACAGCAACAAGTAACTTTCTGCTACTCCTGAGAGAGGAACGCACACCCGAGGTCAGTGCTTTAGGTACTGCATCCGACCTCACCGAGGGCTCTGCGAGGGCCCGGGCGGGCACTGCCGTACCCGCCGCGAGTCCCCGACTACGCCCCGTCCCCGTCCCCGTCCCGCCGGGAGGCTGCGCCCTTCGCGCCGGGAGCAGAAGGCGTACGTAGGGGGTGTGCGCCCCACCGGGAGAGGCCCCCGGGCCCCACACCAGCCCGCTCCGCCTGAGGAGCGTTTCCTTGCGTGGGCTGCTGCAGCCTCCGGGCACCCCAGATCCTCCGTCCGTGGGGCCTAGCGAGACCCCGTCTGGCACTCCAAGCCTGATTTATCACAGCCCGGGAGGGCAGCCTCCGCCCACCCGCCTGCTTTCTCCACCGTCGCCCCCGCGCTGCCGGCAGCAGCTCCAGGTGCCGGCGCGGCCTCGGCCCCCACCCCACCCTCCCCCCAGCTCACAAACCGACTCAGGGAGCGCTTCCTCCCCTGGCACGGTGTATCCCTACTCGCCCACAGCACCTGGTGAGGGGGCGGTTGGGAAGAATGGAGGACCGCCTCAGCCCGCCCCCCCCTGCTTCCCTGATAGGGGTGCTGCCACTGAGGGGAGGTGGCCGGGCCGGGCCGGGGTCCGCCCTCCCCGCGACCCCCTCGGCGGGGCGGTGCCGGGCGGGGCGGTACCGCCCCTCGCGTCAGCCCTGTGCGGCGGGGCGGGGAGGGTAGGGGACGGGAGCTTCGGCGCTGCCGCGGCGGGAGAGGCACCGGTGTCGGCTCCTCACGGAAACAAAGCGGGGGGGCGCAGCCCCTCCGGCACGCTGCGGCGCTACACGGTGAGAGCCGGGGGAGGGACAGGGACGGGGGCGGTGCTCGAGCTCCCTGGGGACCCTCCCGCTCTCCCTGAGGGGCGGATCGGCTCAGCTTGGCGAAGGGGCCGCAGGCCTGACCCTCCCTTCCCTTCCCCTCCCTTCCCTTCCCCTCCTCTCTCCGCCCTGGGGCGGAGTGACAGTTCTGTGCCCCGAGCCTGCCCCTTCGCCTCCTTCCCCCGCCCCGCTGCGGGATGCACCTACTGGGGGTGCCGGCCCCGCTTACCCTTCTCTCCAGAGGACCCGCGGAGGGGTGCGTACCGCCTGCCGCGGGGTCTGCCTGCGAGTCGCTTTTAAAAGGAAGTGTGGGGAAATACAAATATATAAAGGAGCAGCTATGGACGTGGAGCCCGAAAGCAGGTAGGTGCGAGGACGAGAGCCTCGACACGCGTCCTGCGCCCGGGGAGCCGAGCGAACCGCTTCCGCAGGCCGGCGGCGGGGGCTGGGTAGAGGTGCTCAACTTCCTCCGGAGCCTGTCCTCGGCAGTCCCCGAGGGGTGGGACGGGGCCACAGCCGTGCTGCTTTGGTAAGGGCTGGGGCAGCGACCCGGGCTGGGGCTGCCCTGCCGCTCCCAGTACCGCGGGTGCACAGCGATGGGGTCTGCCGAACCCAACAAGCCATTTTCTCCCCTATGGAGCAGCCGGTGGTGACTTAGCGCGCTGAGTGGTATTTTTAGGGGGTTTTTGGTGGTGTGATTTCTTTCCCTCCCCCCTCTCGTTTTCCAGCCCCTCGCTGCATACACTGGAGCAGGCTGAAGGCTTGCCTCTGCCTCCGTGCCTGCATGCGCAGAACTCGTGTTGTCCTAACGCTATGGCAGTAGCACTTCCTGCTGTAAATCACTTGGCGATAGTTTTTGAAGCGCTTCTTAAAGGCTGCTCTGTAACGAGCCCCCTTGCCAGTGTCTGTAGTAAGCTTAAAACCCTGTGAGCTAAGCGCTGCTTTCAGGACTGATGTGTGCAATGTGCTGCTATTACTTTTCACAGAAATGGCAGAAATGTAGCTTGCTGTTGGCTTAGTCTTGGCTTAAAGATTCCCTTTCCTCTGCCCTATTGCTGTGTTCTGTTGTTCTGGACCCAGCTGTAGTCACCTTCGTCATCGTCGTGGTGTGGAAAAAGATGATTTAAAATAAATGTTGAGTAATACAGGTGGATTAAGCAAGAACTATGAAAAAAAATCTTTATTATAAAGCTGTACTGGAGATAGCTATTTTGGAATAATTTGAGATAGTAGAATCTCTCAAGATTAAAATTTATGGGGACTTGAATTTAAAAATCTTAATTGTGAGTATTTGTTGGAATATTTTAGCCAAGTAGATATGCCAGTGTAGATTGCTATTATTATTTATTGTTATTTTGATATATTGATAGATATGTAATTTATTGAAAATACCTACTGGATTAGCCTAGAGATCTTTTATTTTGCTCTTTGTGTGAACATCTTCATACAAAATAGTCTTGCTGACTCTATTTCCAGCTTATTAATGCTTTTTACCCCTCCAAAATTTCAGAGTATGGTCAGAAGAGGAATGGATGTAACATGATACCCTTGGAGTGCTCAAAAGACACAAATTCTGCAAAGATTTGTTTTTTACTTAAGTAATACAAAGAAAATGGATGAATCAGCTTTGCTGGATCTGTTAGAGTGTCCTGTTTGCTTAGAACGCCTTGATGCTTCTGCAAAAGTCTTGCCTTGCCAACACACATTTTGTAAACGCTGTCTCCTGGGCATTGTGAGTTCTCGAAATGAGCTTCGATGCCCAGAGTGCAGGACTTTAGTGGACTGCAGTGTCGACGAACTTCCCAGTAATATTTTGCTTGTTAGACTGCTGGATGGCATTAAACAGAGGCCTCGAAAACCCAGTGCTGGTGGTGGGACTGGTAGTACAAATGCTTTAAGGGTCCCCATCAACACTGTAGCTAGTTGTGGATCAAAGGACCTGCAGAGCTCTCAAGTTGGACAGCAGCAAAGGGTGCAAGCACGGAGCCCTCCAGTTAGGGTGAGTACCATGTGGTTGACAATATTTTCTTGCAGTCGTATCTTTTCCTACACCCTTTCAGTACTGTTGATAGCCTCAGGATAATGACAGTAAGACAGTAAATATGACAGAACAGTATTTTTGAGAACATTGTAGATTTCCAGCAGGTTGACCAGGGAAGCTGTAGATGCCCCTCCATGTAAGTGTTCAAGGACAGTTCAAATGAGGTTTTGAGAAACTTGGTCTAGAAGAAGCTGTCTGTGCCTTGTGGCAGGGGGTTTGGAACCAGCTGATCCTTAAGGTCCCTTCCAACTCAACTCAACAGTCTTACTGGTATTGGTTTACTTTTACATAAGTACCAGTAATATGCATCCTTAAAACTCTCAGTTACTGAGGTAAAGGAGAAGAAAAATGTCTCAATACCTTAAATGTTTTATTAAAAAGAAGTAAAATATATCAAGATAATGTATGGAGAGAGCTTATGTAATTATTAAGGATAAACGTCCTGTGGAGTATGGTTGAAATTGTTGTTGGTTTGTCAGCTGCAAGATTAGAGACTTTATTTTTGGCTCTTGCGCTTCCTCTAATGATTCCAACTATTAGTGAATTTCCTTTGTATTAGATTTAACAGACGTTAAGCATGAGCAGGGAAGTTCTGTTCTTGTTGGAATCGATAATGATTTTGCCATTGTCTTCTAAGGAGAAACCATTGCCTTCTCTTTCTTTAAAAAGAAATCTTTGCATTACTCTGGTGTGGTAAGTTATTTATACCCTCAGTCCTCACCCCTTTAATTAGTTTTTTCTCAAAGTTTTTTTTTTTTTTTTAAAGTAATTTGGAGAATCTATGTACTTTGATGGGAAGACATTTCCTTCCCTCTGTATTCATGCCTTCTTGGGTTCTGTGCAACTTGTGGACTGTGGTACCTTACAGTCAAGACTCAGTAGCCTCATTTGTGATTATCTATTCTAGAGCTGTATCGGGAAATATAATTTTATGAGATTGCTGACCTTGCTCTGTTTTATCTAATGACAAGGCAGAACCACTTCTTTGAAAGGTGTGATGCTTGTCCATTTAGAGTTCCTGTGTTTGAAGTGGAGTTTCTGAATGGTTTAGGTGGTTTTCTTCTTGTGAAATTTATATTATGCCTAAGAAATGTCTTGAGGAGTTTCAAGGAGAGGGATTAAACATGTATTTGGCAGGACTAGTTTTTAAAATATAGCTAAATGATTTACTTTATTTAACCAAAGAAGGAAGCTTTACAGTGTTGCGTCTCAGTTGTACTTAAATGACTGGAATCTTTAAATCATGTTAGGTATGTCTCAAGTTCTGGTGAAGACTTAAAATACATTCCATTAGATAGTGTTGTTTTCTCTGCTTGGTAGAGATGCTCATTATGTTCTTTACTTTAGATTATAAAAATAATAATTATCATGACACTTCCTGTTAATGAGCTTTGCTCTGTATATAGTTTAATTGGTAAGGGATGAGAGAAGATGATGTGTCTGATCTTCACCAGAAACTCAGGTGTTTACCATGATACCTTGCATTTGAAAAAGCTCTTCAGTTTAACACAAAGCAAAATAGCCATATAATGTCTTTATATATTTTTGTGTTGACTTTTGTAAATAACTGTATTCTCAGAGACTGTTTCTCCTCCAAATAGGCTTGCAGTGCAGCAGTGTACTGCATATGTGAATGACTGCCCTTCAGGGTTTCTCAAAGCCTTGTTAGAAAAAATAAAGCTGAATATGGAATACTCTCTCTCTCTTTTTAATGTTGCACAACAGGGTATTATAGAACGTTTGCATTTGCAGATGTTGCACAGGGTGGAAAGTGGCAACATATGGAATATTGGTTCAGTTTATTAGTTGTGCTGTACTGTGTGCCGTTAATTTTGACCATGTGTGTTCCTCATGCTATTAATTGATAATCAGTGTATATTGGTGATATCAACATTTTACAGTAAGTCTGAATACATCTTTGTTTCTGTGGTTTCACAGGCATTCTTGTGCCTTTCCTTTGGTAGAAAGGGAAAGATAATCTTCTCATCTTTTGCCCACTTTCTCCAGAGCCTTTTTCTACTTAGGAAGGCAGCATGCTTAAGAACATGAGGCAACTTTGAGAGGTTTAGGAAGAGTGCGTAAGAAGAACTTACATTTTTCTTTATGAAAACTGTTTAAAAAAAAAAAAATGAGAAAACAAAATACTAATTCAGTGGGCAATGTTGAAGTGAATGCCCTGCTTGTTTTGCTAACTATAACATAAAGATGGTTGCAAATACAGTTCCTCTCTGGGAATTGGAGAAGAAAGTATTTCTAGATGAGTGGCAGAGTCAGATTTCATAAAGTATTTCTGATGAAGGGGAACTAGTAAAAGAAAGTTGCTGTTATGTTAAATGAAGTGAAGTTGATGAAGGCTTTCAAGTCATAAACATTCTGTTTATATCCTGAAGTAATACTAAGCTTGTAAATGCCCTTTCAGAGGATGCCATAATTTTCTGAAAAGGTTAATAAAACATACACTGTGGCGTGATTTCCTGAACTATATCAATGACTGTGGAGCTGTCAGTCCTGTTATTGCATGATACTGTGTATATTGCATTCTCTGTATGAATGTGGTGACACGTGACAATAAACAAACAAATGGTTCCTTGGGTTTTAAAAATAATTAAGCTGAGTGGGTGATGGGGATTAATAAATCTTTTGCTTTGTATCTCCCTCCATTTCTGTAACCCCTGTAATCTTTCACAACTGTAAAAACTGCAGTTTTTTCGTTCAAGTTCTTGACCTCTTTCTATTCCCTGCTAGTTTGGTGCATAAAGCCTTCTATGCCTTTCCCTGGGTAGTAGTTGAACAAAGGCAGTATACTTCTGTATATGATGGAAAACTTGTTTGCTGACTGCCCAGCTCATCTCTTCTGAGTAGCCAGCTTGACTGGGAGAACAAATAGTAGGTACACTCCTGCTGCAGCTTCCACTCTGATATGGATGCTAATTTAATGCTTTTCCTTTTTTAAAGTAAAAAATTTCAGCTAGGCTGGCAATTTGGAAGAGCTTTAAGAACCCACAGCCTGCTGTCAAATCTGCTGGGGGCTGGTCATCTGGATTAAGTTACTGAGGGCTGTTGAGGAACTGAATGATCACATGAGCATTCTTTCTGTCAAAAGAGCATATGAAAATTTTAGGGTACTTACTTTCAAATTTATGTTCAAATTACTCATTTTGTCATATTCACAAAGTATGTCAAACTGGTACTCTCCTGAGTTCCTTATAAATTTTACCAGGGTATCCTTATTGCAGGAGTCTGAAATGTGGCTGTGTGTGTAATTTGGTAGATGCTTAATTTCTTTACTAGAGAATAGATTTAATATGATGCACATTTAACTTTTCTTTTGCCTCAAATTTGTGCCTCAGACATACCAGTTCTCCTGCTCGTTCCTTTATAGTCCAAGTTTCTCAAGTTAGGGCTGTCCTCTCAGCAGAGCCTAGCTCTGAGTTGTCTAGATAGTCTGAAATCTCTTCACTGTAATAACATGTTTTAGTGATGCAACAAGGCCAAGTGCAAGGGTTGGGGCAATCCCAATCACAGATACAGGCTGGGCAGGGAAAAGGTTGAGAACAGCCCTGAGGAGAAGGACTTGAGGGTGTTGATTGAGAAGCTCAACATGAGCCAGGAATGTGCACTTTCAGCCCAGAAAGCCAACATTATCCTGGGCTGCATCAAAAGAAGCATGACTATCAGATCAAGTGAGGTGATTCTCTACCTTGCTCTGATGGGACCCTCCCTGGACTATAGCGTCCAGTTCTGGAACCCCCAACACAAGAAGGACATAGAGCTCTAGGAGCAGGTCCAGAGAAGGGCCACGAAGTTGATCAAAGGGCTGGAGCATCTCTCCTATGAGGACAGGCTGAGAGAGTTGGTGTTGTTCAGAGTGCAGAAGGCTCTCAAGGGACCTTCCAGTACCTGAAGGAGGTCTACAAGAAAGCCGGGGAGGGTCTTTTTTACAAGGGCATGCAGTGATAGGATGAGGACTAATGTTTTTAAGCTGAAAGCAGGTAGATTATGGTTAGATATTACGAAGGAATTCTTTCCCGTGAGGATGATGAGACACACACAGGTTGACCAGGGAAGTTATAGATGCTCCCTCCCTGTAAGTGTTCAAGGACAGTTCAAATGGGGTTCTGAGAATCTTGGTCTAGCAGAAGTTGTCTGTGCCTGTGGCAGGGGGTTTGGAACCAGCTGGTCTTTAGGGTCCCTTCCAACTCAAACCATTCTGATTCCATCCGATAAATGTAAGAACTGTACAACTTTTAACATATGAAATATCTTAATTTGAGAAAGCAGAGATAGATGCGTATTCATATTCCAGACTGATCGTTAGAAAACATTTTGGGAAGTCTCTCTAAATCACTGTCTCTCATGATGTTAATGTGGTTCCTCTCTGAGTTAAGTAACTAAGTAATGAGAGGGAGGATAATCAAAAGGAGGAATTGTTTCAGTATCCAAAGGCACTGCTCAAGGATTGAGAGTTTCTGTGCTCAGTTCCTGTGTCTGCCACAAACATCCTTTATAACCTTGCACAGTTATTCAAAGCTCTTTGTGCCTCTTTCCCATCTGCAGATATGACTGATAGTACTTCTTTTATTTGACTCACTGTTTAAACTGTATGCTCTTCAGGGCAGAGATTGACTTTTTTAATTTGTATGTTTCTGTAGGGTGTTTTACAATGGGTCCACAGTCTCAGCTGTAGTCAGTAGATACTGCTGTACACTCTTTAAATCTTTGACTTCCACATTACTGGAGAGCTGTTCATAATCAATTTCCTGTATGAAAGATGGTCCAATGCCTGGTGTTACATTGTTTAAAGGATTTCATTTTGGTTTTGGATGTTTAGTAGGGAATCATGTAAAAAAAATTGTAGTGAGGAAAAGCCAGATACCTAAAAATCCATGCAAGTTGGTATTCTGTTATTTAGCTAGAGAAATAAATTTCTGACAGGCATACTGTTGTATAGATTTGAGTGTGTTTTGAAAAGAATAAAAAGATAATATCAAATGTGAATGCTGTTGGTAGAACAGAAATACTTAATTCCATACTTTGAACCTTGACAGTAATCTTTAACCTGCCGGCTAACATGAATGTGCTTGATAAAATTGCTGCAAAACTAGTGTAATCCATTTAGGTTCAAAATAACTGGTTTTTGGATTAAGTTGCTTCATAAACCAGAAAACAAATCCACAGTATTTAGATATGTGATACCTGTTACTTGGTTTCTGATAGCCTGTTCTTTTCGCCTCCTTTTCTCCCCCCCTTTCTTCCTTCCCCCCTTTTCTTCCTCCTTTTTTCATCTTTTTTGTATTAATGGAACATACTGGTGTATGATTACTTAGTTTTCAGATGGAAGAGAGGGCTTCATCTTCCAATTTAATGTTCCTCCATTTCTGTAGATTTTTAATACAGCCTACCTGAAATGAAATGGTGTCTTTTTTCCTTCACTGTAATTTTGTCAGTGAGTTACAGGTTACTGCTCTATTCAACAAGCTTTAATCATTCAGAAAATTCAAACTGAACAAAAAGGGAATCTGAAGCCCTTACTTTTAATGAGCTCATGAAGGGGAGCTTGTTTTTAAAGAGAATAAAAATATTTTATTTTTTTCTTATTACCAATGAAATGAAATACCCATAAAATTGCTTTACATAGGTGGTCCGGGGTCTGGTTAGAAACATCAGTCAGTAGTGCTTTTGTTGTGTTTCTGTCTGCGTAGCCTCTGCATATCTGGACTACAGACATTCTTGTGGTATTCATGACAATCTGTTAAATGAATGAAGAACATAAAGTTTAAGTTAATATTACTGTATTGTTTAGCCTCCTTTGGTTTAAAAGTTTCTTTTTTTCATTTTTTTCCCCCCCTTCTTTTAATTTTTGCCTTCATGCATGCAGTGAGTGAGTATATGTATGGGTGAGAATGTGTCTTGGAGATTAGAGGTGAAATATCATATGGTGAGCTCTGTTGATACACATACCTTGTGGGTGCATGGGGGGAAAAATGTTCATCTGTTCTATCTCGGTTCCTTTCAGATATCTATTTGTTGGTAGACATAAAAGCAGTGAATTCTTGGTTCAGTTGCATTACATCAATTTTTTTGCTTTCCATTTGACCAGATCATAATCTTTTAGAGCAGGGTTTTTTGGATCTAGAATGGCTGCTTTGATGTGAGCTGGATTAATTTTAGGAAGCAACTGGCCCTGAGAGGCACATATCCCAGGGAAGTACTCTTTTCTGCACTTCTTACCTTTCTTCACCTTCCAAGCTCATGAAGATCACTTCAGTCTTGACAAGCAAATAAATACCTTGACTCTGGCATGTGTTCAGCATACTGAAGAATAGTGATGGTCATGTGTGTGTCATTTACAAATTTTCACCTTCTTATAGATCTAAGAGGGAGAGGAAAAAAACTTCTTTGAAGGCAGCTTCTAAGATTGTGTCTGCCCCCTTAGGAGTGCTGTGTTGCAGTCTTGTACAACCAGTGGACTTTCATCTATACTTCAGTGCCTGCAGTCCAAGCCTGAAGCATTAGGGCAAGGAAGCAGTAGCTCCACTACTTTAGAAATTCTTTATTCTCCTTTGGTTTCCAACTGTATGAAGTTCTAGCCCAGCAGACAGTTGAAGCAATCATCTTGGCAGACATCTAGACATAGCATTGCCTGCCCAACCAGAATCCTAGGCATAGAGCAGGAGGTGGCAGCACTGTCCTCTGTCTCACTACACGGTGGGGTGAGTCCCAATTAGTCTTGCTGTCCTGAGTGCCTGACGGGTTGCTTTCATTTGTTCTTGTCCCACGGATACTGCTGGGGGTGCAATGCAGTTTGGGCACATAGACCCTAGCCGGTCTTGATCAGCACAGAAGTGTTTGCTTAAGTCTGTTAAGTCTGTTTTCTCTTCTGCATGTCAGGAAATGCCAGGAAATCATCAGGAGTCAGGAAGGCACTCGGGGCATAAGGACAATCACTTCAAAAAGAGAAACTGAGTCCTGCATTTGTAATACTTTCTGTGATGCTTATATGTGTTATCTTTAAAATGTCATTCAGTGTTTCCTGGAAACGTACAGGTTTGGAGTCTCTAGCTGAGGGGAAAATGCAACACAGAAGTCAAACTCAATTCTTCATGTTTCACTTACCTTGTTGCCAAAGTGTCTCAGAAGCTGAGCCTGTTAGGCACATGAAAATCAACTGTGGTGCCTATGAGCAATCCACTATGGAAATAATTTATCCCTGTACCCTTAAGGATTGTGACAACTCATTTGACAGTTGTGCTGAAGCATGTGACTTGATATCCAAAGCTAGGTTTTTGTAGCTTAAGAGTACAAATGTCTTGTCTAGGTCTTTGTTCCTATCTTATTAGGCTGTTGATTAATCTCTCCCCTTACCCTCCTTCCCTGTAGTATAAGTACTTAAATTCTTGTGTATTGAAGAAAAAAACCTGCAAGAATACATCTCATCTCTTAAAAATGAGAAAAAGGTTGTCTTGTGCACATGTGTGTCTGTTGTCTTGCACAGTAATTATGTTTGAAGTGGTGCTGATATGCTCAGCCTTCTACACATAATTTTTAAAATATGGTGTAAATTTGTGGTGGTCTTTTTTTTTTTTTTTTTTTTTTTTTTTTTGTATTGAACTAATTGCTTTGGTCTTATGCTTGACAGCGCTTTTTTATCTTCTTAGCTGCCATGGTTCTTTAGAGGCAAATATAGGGTGTCCTTTTGTATTGTCTGTAAGTGTGCAAAGTGGAGTTTTACCTGGGAAGTATGCTATTAATCATAAATGCATTTTTATCAAAGGTAAGCATTTCAGCATCGCTTAAAAATTAATGCAGATATCATTCTCCTTCTCTCTGAAGGAGTTCTGCCAGAGTTGCACAAAAATTAAAGTAGGCATCAGAGTGTCCTGTTGGACTTCATAAACCTGAAGTACTCCACAGTATTTGGTGCTGTTTTGTTAATGAAACCAGTTTTATTCCATGGTGGCAGTGCTGTGATCAGGTGAGGTAACCTTTCATAAAGGAGAAATGTACACCTCGCCTCTCTTGATTTCTTTTCAGCACTTTCAAAGTACACGTGTACATGAATAGTTTTTGAAAGAACTGAAGAACTGTTTCATCATGTGTGAACTACAGTTTTATAAGACAAGCTTTTGAAAAGCTTTGGTTAAAGACAAAAGTACTTCTACTAGACTTTGAAGTTGCTGAACTCAGTAAAAGTCTAACTTGCACAGAGGTGTGAGAGGATCAATAATGAATAACTGAAATCAGTCTCTTGAATTATTCTTTAGTACCATGCTATCTTCATTCTTTAGGTTATAGACTGCATTTTACTTTGGGGAAAAAGAAGTGTGAGAGAATGAGGTAATTCTGACTGTTAAAAAGTGTTAAGATGAAAAGTATTCAAAGATAATAAGATGGTGATCTGACTTGGCATATATAGGGCATAGCTGCTCTAGAAGCTTATTTTAAACAAATCCAGCAAAAATGAATTCAGCATGGTGTGGTAATGTGCCTCTGAGTAAAGATGAAGCTTTTATTCTGAAGCTGAGAGTTTGTTAAAAGACAATCAACATCTCATGGGCTTCCACTTGTTTGTGTATGCTAGTGCCCTAATGGCTCACATGGGCATCTTTTGGATGAGCTAGGTAAAGAGCTGAGAGGAGACACTTGTATCTATACCAGCAGAATTAAGCCGTTTTCAAAATCTGCTTAAAATTAAACACAGTTTTAAATCCACAGCCTTATGAAGTTAACAAGCCTTCATTCAGCCTTGCTACCAGGTTCTGTAATCTTCTTAGATCTTCTGTCTAAGCAAAGCAGGGGTAGTTAATAAGTAGATGAATAGGCAATCTTTCAGAAGACATATAGATACTCCAGAAATACAATATCTACATGGCATTTTGAAGTGCTGAGAAATGCTGATCTGAACTTCCATTGTGACAAACTACCACAGTACATTCAACTACAACTAGGTGAAAAGCTGTTATTTTACCAGCTCTGTACCTTTAAAAAGAACAGTGTAGGAGAGGTTATAGATCTAGTTATTCTGCAGGAGTATTACACTTTAAAAATAAATAAATAAAAAAGAAGTTTGCACTAGAGAAATCCAAGAAAAAAGGAGATGTGGTGTGGCTTAAAGCAACACAGTTGTCAGGACACACTTGTGCCCTTTTTTTCTGCAGTAATCACACAATTTTACGTGTAAATTTATGTACCATTTTGAAACGATTCTCTGAGTAAAATTTTATGTAATGTAACATGCATGTGGCAGATGCTTTGGAATGGCTTCAATGCACATGCAGTTAAGCTATAGCACAATTGCTTATTTTTAATATTGATGAAAGTTGACAGTTAATGAGATTGGTTGATGAAAAAGTGCAACAATTAAACAGAAATATTCACATCTCTTCCTGAATGAATGCAGAAGTCCTGTGATTTTTCAGTATGCGTTTGTTAAATCTGCCTTAAGTGAATCAATTAAGGCGGTTCAGCCTTTAGTTCAGTATTTAACATACTGTGAAGATTGGTGGTAGTGATTATAGTGGCTTAATCATGTAGGCTTTTGTTCCCCTGTTCTAAAACTGAAGTTGTCCCCCTCTGTGAAAATAAAATATCCAGTGGAAAAAGGCTTAAAACCCAACTGCCCACATCCTAAGTGAGTGCTTGGGTCATCGCGTCAGAGAATTGTTTTGAAGTCTCTTTCAGTGCTGTAATAGAGGCTGATGGAAATCCTTGCCAAGACATCTGTGGTTTGGTGGTTGGATCTCATGTCATGTTAGATCATGTATTGCAGGTCCTAATGACACTTTTAATGGGAACAGCACCTTTTTCTTCTTAATCTCCGTGTTTGTGTCCCCCAATGAATTACTTGGCAAGATAAAATAATTCTGATTGTATATGTTCTCTGGAAAGCACAAAATTAAGTATGGCTTGCAGTGTGGTTTTCCTCTATTTTTTGACTGTCAGATGGGAAACATGATATTGTTTGTTTGTGTTGGGTTAGCTGTAATATTTCTTCTAATTTTCCTCTGTAAAGATGAGATTAATTTAAGAGAAAATAATTCATTTCTGACTTCTGTTTTAATGAGAAACTTTCAAAACAATAATGCTCCAAGATTGCAAAGAAACTAGTATTTATGAAAACATAAATTACGTTCCTCCCCCCCACCCCAAAGTTAGACAGCTTTTAAAAAGATGGCTTTAAAAGCATATGTAACTTTAAAATATTACATTTCAGGTTAGCTTTATCTCTATGATCTTGTGGGAATTATATGTCTTTAGAATTTGAAGGAAAAATAAAAGTGTGACCTTGCACATTGTATCTAGCCTCTTTCCAGTTCAATGCTCTTCTCTTAATGAGTGTCAGGTATGTTCTTTCTAGGTGGAAGAAAAATTATTAAATGTTATGTGCTGTATGCTGTAGAACAAAGAGTTTGAAAGCCTGCTTAACGAATCTGTATTTAAAAAGACTCACTGAGAAATGCAATATTTTTTTTTCACCCTTTTTTTTTTTAAACAAAACAAAACCAAAAACAGGAGCACAATCTTCTGCTTCCAAGGAGAGAGAACAACTGAGGCAGTACAAAAGTAGTAGTATTGAGAAGTATAAAGTACATACTTACATTATGATTCTAGGTGAAGACTAATTGTTCTACCAGATGCATGCAGAGGAGGGCATAAAAGTGACTGTAGTGTGCTACATAAAATGTTGGCACCAACTAATGATGTGTAGAAATAATTCCTTTGTTTTCTTTCCATGATCTTAATGTACTCTGTGCAATATTTCAAAAAAAAAGCAAAACTGGAATTTTTATGGGTGTATTTTACTGTTTGCCTTTTTGAAGTAAAACTGCTTTTTAATGTACTGCTTGATTTTTTTTTTTTTTTTTAAATACAAATTACATATATGTAGCTTGAGTTTATTTTTTAAATCTCTTTTTATATTCAAGGGGCTCCTGTCATGATTGCCTTATAGTAGCTATCAGGATTCTTAAACTCGCAGCTTTGTTAGAATTTGTGTTGGTGTCGATCATTTAATAGAATTTTGAAATTAGAAATGTGGTCACCCAGCAGAGTATGGCCAGAGAGGCTGCTGGGCTGGCTTGGCACTCTCTGTTCTAATCTTCTCAGCAGTAAATAGTATGAGTGTTACAGATAGTTCCACGCAGTCAGCATTAAGAGCAAGTTTCTAAGGAACCTTTTGCCTCCAGTTTTGTTTCATTATTATTGGCAGTGATAGAAGCAGAGGAGTGTGCTTCCAGGGTTGTTACTAATGTTTGACCCGGGCTGTTCTTGGCTGGGGGGAACCCAAAACACTGGAGTCCAGTTTGCGTCAGTACTCTTGCTTTAGATGTTGTTTAGACCAAGGCTTGGAAAACAAGGAGAAATTCTTAATGTAAGTGAAATTGTGCTGGAAGCTTCTTTGATGTGAATTTTACTTGTGTGGACAAGACCATTAAATGCTTAGCCTATTCGCTAGCATTTTCTTGCATGTGTTTTTAGTGTTTTGATTTTTCAGTTTACAATGATAACACTGCAATGAAACATGCCACCCAGACCTAGCAAAAATGCTGTGGCTGTCAAAAACTAAAAGTAGCCTCTAGCACTTCAGCAGTAAAAGTAAGCTTATCTATGTAAGTAAAGTACTTACCTAAAGTAAGTTTGTCTATGTCTCTTAATCTAATACATTGCTGAGCTGAGAAAGAACTGTTAATAAGCAGTAGAGTCTTTGTGAGTATAGACTTAATAGAAGTAGATTTGATGAGAGTAGTTTTTAATGGAGGCCTTGCCCCACGCTTGCTCTTGCTGTGTGCTGTGGCCAGCAGTGGGTCTGTCTCGAAGCTGGCTGGTATTGGCTGTCAGAGAGAAGCTTTTAGCAGCTTCTCACAAAAGCCACCTGTAGCCCTGCCACACGAACCCAATACATCCCTTTTTGGACCTGTAGACTGTTCTGCTCCTGCTTCTGAAAGGTGGGCACTATCCACTCACCCACAGGCTGAAGAGCTGTAAGGCAGCTCCATGCCCCTGTTGAGGTCATGCCAGGGAAAAAAAATTGAGTCATTCAATTCCAAGAGGATAGTACAAAATGAACAGTGAGTAAGGCAGCTATCAGGGCTGATGAATATCTCTGCTCCAAGAAGACCTATTGTTGCTAGTATGACTCAATAACAAATGTCTCCAAATCAGCATGAGGTAAAATTGAAACTCCCTTTAATGCTCAATGCTGTGAGATTAGTAAGGGCTGCTGGTGGTAATTTGCTAAAATGCTGATATAATACCCTTGAAATAGATGTAAGTTAAAAGTGAAATCTTTAATCAGACACAGAAGCATGAAACAGCCATATCAAAAGATTGTAGACTGAAGGCTGAATTATAGATCAAATGTTATCAAATCACTTGTGTGGTAAGCAGGTCTCTTACAGTGAAAAAAGTATTTTTTTCGGGTTTTTAAAACTTTGGATTTGTTGTTTATATCTGTCTTGCTTCTTAAAAAGTATCTCGGTTAATTTTGGGGCCAAGTTTTAAGAAAACAAACTTTAAATGAATGACTGGCAATACTTATATTAATCTAGATTTCCCAGATGAAAATCAGTCTATTTAATTAACTTGGATAGAAGGTGAAAGGGAAAGAGGTGTCAGCATGCTGACTGGGTGAACAAGAGTCACCATTGCCTCTAGTCACCTTACCATCTTAGTTTTTCAAGATAAATTGTATTTGCTTTCAGATACTGTTTTTTTATTCAGTGATAATTTTTATTTTCAATATTCAAAATTGATTTTACTATTAATCTTAAAAAATCAACACTTCAATATAGAATAGTGAGACAAATATTCATTGTCAAAGATGTTCTATGCTACTATTCAGCTTCTTTGCAAATTATGTGGGGAGGAAATCCCTTATAAAAGAAAACCTCATGTATCAGACACTTAGAGAGTTTAGGATTCCAAGCTATTATAACAATTGCTTCTTTTAGTAGTATTTCTGACTTAGGGATTATTTGGGAAATACCTGGGACGCAGGCTATGATCTATTTTGTAGCTTCTGTCCCTAAATTGTTCTGTGGTATGGCAGTGACTAACTGCATATTCTGGCTTCCTCTTGAATTGAATGGTCTGATTTGTAAATCTATATGTAGATGAAAGGGCCTGGAACAACAGGTTAAATTGCAGTCTTAACTGGTATAAATAAGGAGAGAGCCAGGGGTTCCATCAAGATTTCAGGTCTGTGTTGCATCTTAATATGCAATTTAAAGATGGCTCTTAAAAATGTATGACTTGAGTAGTAGGAAAGTATTAAGCATCAATTTCTTCAGTTGTAAAATAGGTATTTCTTGTTTGCTCTAAGTGTGTAAGTGACATGAAGATACTGAAAATTAGTTCAAGTGTACATGTTCTGTATACAACTGTTGAAAAAGCACAATAAGGTGTTACTAAATAAGAATTTTTATTTTCTTATACAGTGATTAACTTGGTGGATGAACTTATGGGAAGCTATATTTATTTATAAAAGAGTTGACCTAGGTATTCCTAGGTGTTTGTCAGGAAGAGAGTCAAGTAATAATCTTTTAATAGTTTCACCTAAGACTATGTCTGAATTTTAACAGTCACCATTTTTTCCTGGTGTTTTGTTTTGTTTTTCCCTTGCTATTAGGGTCTTCATTTGAGCCCAAGCCCTTAGTAGAAGGATTATATTGTGATACCAAAATACTTTATATTGTGTATTTGTTGAATTGGATTGCCATTTAGATCCTGTTTCAAGCAGCTGAGGAGATGAAGCCTGTAATTGTCAGCTAATACATTCCAATGGATTGAAGAGAGTTAGATTGAATCTGATTCACAAGGCTCTGTCTCCTGTAGTAGTATAGATGCATTTTACATACCACTTGTTTAGTTTTTAATTTTCCTTCTCTGCTAAACTTCCTTATCAGTGTAGTTTATCCTACTGTCCATTGCAGTAACTATAGAAAGCTGTGAAATAATGTGTTGTTTTCAGAGGTATGATTGAAGCCCACTACGTCCTTTCAAACAAATAATGGGTTGTATGAGAAAGTTGGTGTCACTTGAGTCCTTGTGTGAAGGTGCAGGCACAGCAACACTCTCAGTATGCTCCTATATTTAATAATTAGTGGATCTGTACATTCTTAAATGTAGGTATATTTATGTGTTCAACCAGTTACAAATACAAGCTATTAATGCAAGATCTACCCTATACTCTTCTGTTTCCTATTGACAGTTTTCTCCCAGGCTTTACATACACACAGGGCTTTTGTAGTGCTACACATTTTGGTTGGCTCTTTATATGGTGCTTTTATGTTCTTTTGGTGTTTCAGAAGCCAGTACAGATGTACCATTATCTGCAGTATATTTTTTGCTGTGGTAAGCAAAATTTTCAGAGCAAATAATGAAATATTGTGTTGTGCAATTAGATTGCTTTGTCTGTTTATTGAAAAAAAAAAAAACAAAAAAACAACCCAAACATTTTATAACAGTGCTAGATGAGAAGAGAAATACTGAGCAAAGATAATCTTTGTCCAATGCTATATCCAACAGACTCTTTCATGATGGTTGTATAACCTAGTTCTGTTTATTCACATCTAAGGTTATTGCTTCTTTTTTAGTTTCTATTTATCAGGGTGGTTTTTTTCTTTGCTGATGGACTCGTACTTTTTGGAAGAAAGGCAAAATAAATGTAGTAGATAGGGGGAAAAGGACCAACTCAAACTGAATTTGTTGAATAAGGTGACCCGGTATCACAGTTTTCTTTGAGTTCAGGTTCATGCAGTCAAGGTTGCTCCCTAGCCCAGCCATGCCAAAATACAGCAGTGCACACATCTGATAAAGTTTGTGTTGTGGGTATTCTAGTATTCTAGGGAAGCTGTAGAGTTCTTCTGTAGCTTTTTGTAGGTTTGGGTAGATTTGTATGTTATGGAAAAGAAAGACTGGAAGCACTTAGAAAAATCTGAAAATTAGAGTGAATTCAGAAACTTAATTTTTTACCTTCAATAATAAAATGCATTAATGAATCCTATCTTGTACTTAAGACTAAGATACTGTTAATTTCCAGTTCTTATGCTGAATATATGACACTGGGCAAATCACAATCTCTCTGTGAACTGAATCATGAACTTTGACAGGTTTATGTGTGGCAATTTGAATTGTTATCACTCCTGCCTTCTACTGAGGATTACTGACAAGGTCAGTTTAGGTTAATCAGCAGGCTACCAGCTATGCCTGCTGATGTGCTAGCACTTGGGTATTTTTCCTGTTGACCTTTCCAAATAGACAGTAATCTTCACCATGAAAGTTGAGTAGGGAATAGAGGCAATAACATTTTGGATGCTATAGTACTGTCTTAGAGAGAGGATGAGTTAATCTTCAGCTCTTAATCTGTGAAGCTAATATAATACCTTTTTTCTTTTAAAAAACAAACCAAAACAACAAACAGCATTATCCAATGCTTTTTTACTTTGTACCTAAGATTGAGAGGGGTCAGAAATCATCTCCTGCTACATTTAGATATTGGAATGATGGCAAATTCAGATGCCCTAAAAGAGAAATAATGCATTTATTTATCTGATGCAAGCAAATCTCAAATGTTGTAATTTCCAGAAAGCTTGCTGAAGTATTCCTTAATTTTTTAAATACATGAAATATGCTTTCTTTCATGATGAATTTTTAACCAAAAATATTACTCCCACAGCGAGTCTTAAAAGTTGTACAGTTTTATGTGAGCAGGTGTTTGTTACTGGAATTTTACATTACTGGTTGCAATAGTGGACGTGTGTTTCTAAAGCAGTGAGTGAGATAACTAATAGCAGTAAACAGAAGTAGAGCTGTTTCTTCCGGCATTATTTTTTTTAATTGTATTTTGAGGCTTAATTTGATTTTTAACAAGTATTTTTTCAACTATTAAGTGGAGATGAGTTTTCTATTAGATATGTGTCAGTCAGGAATTCCTGCTATCTATTCTTGATTTTTAATTAAATGAGCATGTATAATTTGTATACTTACAAAATACAATTTTTCTGACATACTTAGGTGTTCTTTGTGGGTATCATAGATAAGAAATTTTGTACATGGAAGTACTGCATATTGATGGTGTTTATGCTAGAATATGGTGGTTTTCAGATGATGTATGTTGTTCTTCAGCTCTGTAACACAAGAAATTAAGGTTACTTATTTAAAAATTAGTTCTAAAAGACTGTATCTTCACACTTGTTGAAATGGAAGTCATTGTACTAATAAAGGAGAATGAACAGAAATTTCTCAATGCCAAGTAAGAGTATGAGAAGAATATATAGGCAAGTCTTGGCAAAATGGTTACAATACACCTAGGGATAAAAGCAGTATAAAAAAATGTTTTTTAGCATAAATTACATTAGTTGTGTAGGGTGCTGTGTTTGTGAATGTTTTCTGAATAATGTTGAAGTTTTTCTATTGTACATTCACTAAACAGCAAAAACTAGCTGTATGTGTGCAGCTTTCGTAAATACATGGCTGAGTATTCGCTTCAGAAAGTTATAATTAAACTAAAATACAGCCATGTCTTTCGCCTTTTTCGTGTGCAATCCTTAATTACTTGCAGTATGTCATCTTATACTGCAGGTTTTAAAACCTTGGATGCACATGTGTTTTGATTTATTCCTGCTTAGACTAGTAAATGCTATCTGGAGGTTGGTTACAGAAAGTTTTATCATGTGGAACAGAAGGAGTTGAAATAACCAATTGTGTACATTCCTGGGTAAGTTGTAAAATTTCTGTAGTATAACAATTCCTAGAAGTATGTATGCATCATTTCAGAGTATTGTGTTAAAGATAATGTCAGAGATCAGAGAGAGCCCAAGAAGCATTATGCCTTGTTGCAACAAATAATCAGGACTGATAAAAGTCTGAGGTAACTATTAGCATCTCATACTGTTATAATTACAAATATTTAAAATAGGAATGCAAATGTTTTAGGTTGCTCTAGGCAAGTTTTGATATAGAATATGTAACCCATGAATTTAGCATTCAGTACTTTTTTTAAAACTTCTGTGGGTCTTTTTTTAAGCTTGCTACTTGAAGTAAAGCCCCTAACTCACCAAAAAAAAAAAAAAAAAAAAAAAAAAAAAAAGAAAATTATGTATTCCGCGAAACATTTTCAACAACCTCCACATTTTACTGCATTTTTAGGTAAATTAGGTAAATGAGAAATTTAAAAAAATAAGTGGTTTTTTCTTCAAATTTTTTCTTCATTGAAGCATGGGAAAAGCAAACACTCTTTATGTCGTATACAATCATCTTTTCATCCCAAGCACACTTCTTTCCTATGTAATGGGGACTTCCAGCAGGCAAGTATAAAGTATGTTGACTTTTTCAGTTCTTATTTAAAGTTTCAATTTGTTAATTATTGTAAAATACACTTTATTTTTACTTCTCTCCAGTGTTTTGCTTCAAAAAAAGCAAGAAGTACCTCTGTTACTTTAGTAACAGAATAAAGCAAACTGAAGAGAATTCTGTTGCTTTCCAGTTCTTCCTAATTAGACATTCTTGTGGTTTTAGTTTACATTATTTGTCATCTGGTGGTAACCAAAAGCCTTTCTGTAGAGGCAGTTAGAATACATGCAATACTTGATGGAGAAAAGTATATTTACTTGTTTACAGCACTTGCAATCTAAAAATTGAGTGCAGTTCAAATAATGCTAAACATTATTACAATGATTGTCTGGTGGATTGTGTGTCTACATTACCTTACACATGGGGTTGTGCAGGAAGAATTTCTGTTTGATGTTTCTTTGTTTTTTAAATAATTTTTAATTTAATATGGTAACAACATTTAAGCTGTATCAACTTTTAAAAGCAGTAGAATTTAAAAGGAATTTAGTCCTCCCTCAGTTCCATGCTGGGAAAATTTAAAACTTCAGTTTTTACTAGATATGCAGTTGGGTTTATTTGCAGGAGTGGGTATAATCACCCCCAGAACCTCCCTTCTACCCATCCTTTAAACTATTTTGCAAGCATTTAGGCCTGTGTGTATCTAATTCCAAATGTTCACTTATGAACATAAAATTTAAGACTTTAATTGTAAAATGTGTTGCTTTTTTTTTTTTTTTTCCTTGATTCTTGATCTAAAATGAAGCAGTGCCCTTGAAGAGAGTGACTCGTGTTGTGTTAAAGCATTAAAATGAAAGCCTGTAAAGTTTCCAGAAAGCAGACTGGTGGAAGAGCAGGTTTTAATGCTGCTTAGCAGCTGGGCTGTAGAGAAGATGCCTGCTGTTAGGCTGCTGGCTGCTGCTCTGAAGTGGCTGGAGCTTTTCAGTGTTGCATCTGAAAGATTAAAGCTGCTCTTATGTCATGTTTTAGTGAGTATGTAGGAGGCTATTTGAATTTTTCCCTGAAGACAGCAGTTCAAATACTTGTGTCAGAATGGGAATGGGTCCCCTTTCAACACACGTTATTTGTTACCCTCTGATTGAAGAGTAAGATGGTAAATATTGCTCATCCCAGCAGGCAGCTGGAAGGCGGACCAAGAAGAGTAGCTCTGCTGAATTGCCAAGGGTTTTAGTTTGAGGAATGAAGAGCCAATTAGTGAAGCTGTAAATAATTTGGCCTGATCTTAGCACCTATTTGTTTGCAAAAATTGAGGTGTTCTGGATTGTGGGATTGGTTGTGGGGGTTTTAAATCCTCATGTTATCTTGGGTGGCAGAGACCAGCTAACACGCTCGTGTGCAACCTTCCCACTGGTGGTTCTGCTACAATGACTGGCAGATGGGTTATTAAGGGGGATTGAAAAAAGTGGAAAAGAAGGAGGGTAAAGAATGAAATAGTGCATTCAACACATCAGCTGTTCTTTGAGAATAGAGGCCTCTGATTTTCCACAGCAATCAGTTTGATGTGATGTAGAAGTACCTCGTTGTGTGATTTGACATGATGTTGTAATGTTTCATTCATGTTCTCATTGCATGAGACTGCAAGCTTTTGGAGTCACAGAAATAAAAATAAAAGGATAACATAAAACAAAGACTTCATTTTTCTTGTTAGCATGTAGCACAGGCAGAAGTATCTGGTGCACTAAAAGAGAAATAAAAGAAACATTTTTCCCTCCAGGGTTGCTGGTTCACAGTAGATGGTTGTAATCTTGAATCTTTTCAGTATCTCCTCATACACATCTTCCATAACAGCTCTTCTTGCATGTTACATTTATTTTTTAAATTATTATTTGAAACACTTGAGTCTTTGTTTCTTTAGTCTATGTATTTTTGAGAGGTTTGATTACCTAGGTGTTTTCATATGTGGGAGTTCTAGTTAAAATGTTGAGCTTTTGCAGCTGCCATTCTCCTGTAATCTTTTGATATTTTTGTGTTTCATTGCTAATATTTGCTGCTCTTAGACAAAGAATTGTGACCAAGGAAAACTGTATTAATTCATATTGCTGGCTGTGAAAATGCCATCTCTGTATAGTAGTTGAGGAAATATAGAATCATTTATATTTTAGACTTTTAAGTTAAAGCTACACTTTTTGGGTACTTTTTCAAATGAATTTCTAAAGAAACATCCTGTACCTCTATATACATGAGGTGTGGCTATCAAAAAAGTTCAGTCTCTGCTAATACTAACTTAGCTGTACCACTGCGTTAGGGAGGCCTTTGTTCTTCAGTGCCAGTGTATCAGAAGTACCAATAACAGTGACAGTGTGGAAGTGTTTTGAAAGCTCTGTTACCGTAGATAAGGGTTGTCTCTCTACTAAATAAATTCTAAGTTCCTAAGCAAACGTGTGAGTGTATGAGGGTTGGTCTGAGATGGGGTGGGACACCAGCCCCTTTTCCTTATGAAGGTATGATGGAATGATGATGATATGGGAGCAAAGAGAAAAGAAATAATGAGAGAAAACAGAATTATCCTTGAGTTATGTATTTTAATGTGGCATTTATTGTGTCTATGGTTAGTTCTCCAAGTCTGTAATTACTTTTGTTAAGTTTATGGGTAAAACTCAGATTAGGTTGGAGCATGACATGAATATTCATCTCTGAGCATTCTCCCAAGTACTAATGATTTCCTTTTAGGATTTGGTGTTTTTTTCCTTACATCAAAGAGTGTATATATTCTCTTTTAAAGACCAGAACAAAAGTGCCAGGAAAAAATAAGGCAATAGGGAATTGCAATGTGTTACAAAAGGATGAATTAAATTCCTAAGGAAACAAAAAGGAGGGCAGGGCAAAAGTTATTTAAACATTGGACAGCAGCAGCTATTGTCTGCTGGGAGACATTAAGGCCAACTAAAGCCCCTGTTTTTTCTAAAGATCCTATATTCCCTGCAAAAAAATATTCAGAGTAAACAAAACAAACGCAAACGCTCTGCATTCCCCAAGTGCTTCCTTCTAAGAGTCCAAACCTTTAATACATCTGCAAAACAGAAACCTATTCCTAAGGTAGTTACGTTTTAACTGTGTAAATTTGTTTCTCTAATTTATTCAACTACATGTTTTGAAGGAGCAATATGGAAAGTTGTGCATTTTCTAATGCATGCTAAAGTAGTCCCTTTTCCTGCTATATTCCAAACATCCTATATATTCAAATAGCATAGTAGTTCTTCATTGCAGAAAGCTGCTATTCTGCTTTTACTAGGAAGCTGCTTATAAACTACCTTGTGCCAAAATATTAATGGCTACTAATGCTTGTTCACCTAGAAATGAGTGTTCTGTCTGCCTTTTCTTAACAACAGCGACTTCTAAACTGTAACTATGATGTAACATTGCTTATTTGTTTTGAGAAACAGAAGAATGAGTTAATTTTAATATTATTTTTTATGGGTATAATAAAATGCACAAAATCTGCTGTAGCAGAGATGCTGACTACTCAAGTAATAGCAAGCAGTTTCCAAGATGAGTCTGCATGCTTTGGCAAAAGTATAAATGTTTGCGTGAGCATTTTTGAATCATCACTTGTGATTTTAAAAATAATTTTGCAAGCTATAACAGCATAGTCGTTAATCATTGCACTAAATATATATATACATATACATATATTTATATACACATATATTTTTAAATACTGATAACTTTTTCTTGGATTTATTGGCATAATTTGTCTTTTTTTTTTTTTTTTTTTTTTTTTTTTTTATTAACCAGAGTTCCACAGTACATCTGGAGACAGCTGATTTCTAGCTTGTAGATTTGAAATGCTAATATATAAACATTGTATAGAAAATAGCTAGGCTGATGGGTATTGTCTTTTCCATTTTCAATTGCCTGCCTTGAGTACCCTAATCTTAACTATGAGTCAGACTGCAAAATACTCTGTCAGAATGGGAAAGTATTTAGGACAATTAATTTAAATTGTCCATATGTAATGTTAACCACGGTGGCTTTCTGGATACTCTTGATTATTTAACACTGCAAAATACATTTGCAGAGCATAGTTTGTCAATGATGTTTGCCTTCAAGTTGGATGTGAAGGATGAGGGGAGAAACGGGTACCTTCACTTTATTTTTTACTAATACTCTTTAACATCTAAGAAGTATACTGCAATTATAATGTGGTTTTTTTGGTGTTTTTTTTTTTTTTTTTTTTTTTTTTTTTTTTTTTTTGTGCTTCAGCCTTAAAGTTTAGATTACTCCTGAGCTTGTATTGATGTAAGTGTAGATACTAACAACATGTAAACACAGTCACAGTATTTTAATCATGTCTCAGTTGCCCACATGAGGGAGTGGAGCTCAATCAATTCTGAGGAAGGAAAGAGTGAGGTTTCTCATGAGAGAAAATGAAGAATCTTGACTGGGAAGGGGAAAGTAGAGAATAAGAAAAAAAAATTGAGTTGGAAGAGGTTACATGTTGCAACCAATCCCTGCTGTTGTATTTATGTGAAAGTATCTGCAGTTAACTAAAAAAGAGAATAGATGTTATATGTCTTAAAGCAAGAGACTGATTCTGTCATTTGATATGTGCCTATGACACATGTGACATAAATGACACTTTCTTCTAAAAATTTGTGTTTTCATTGAATTGAACGATGCAATTGCTTGTAAGCCACCTTTCCTCCTTCTCCAAGGTATTTAAGTGGTAGTTCAGCTGGCAGGCAGGGCCAGGAAAATGATGCAAGCTAGAAAAGCAAGGATGGGGCCATGCTTTTTTCCTGCAAAGGGAAGTATTTTCACTGTTCTCTGTTGTCAAAAACATGGAGTCTAATAGCTGTTTCACCCTGAACAACCACAACATAAAGGTTGATACATGTCCTACTTACAAGAGACTTAGCTAAAAGCAAAAGTACAAGACAGAAGATCACCTTTATCCTGGCCCAAACCAGGACAATATGGCAGTACTACTTGGTTTGTGCCTCATCAAAATACTGTCTCAAGCATTCTAGGTAAAAATTGCTCTCCTCACCTTTTTTGCTTGTGAACATTTGGAAAGGAAAGTCTTGCTTCCTGTTCACCTATGGATATAGCATCATCTGGTCTCTTGATGGCTAGGTGAGTGCTTCAGGTATTCTATCAAAAATAGTGGTTGTGCGTTGTCTTTCTTTTCCCCAGACTTCATAATCAAACAAATTTCAATATTTACTCATACAATGTTATCCATTCATAAGTATGCAGTAGTTTCCTGTATGGAAAAGTGTGTGTGTTTAAACACATTGATATTTGAATTGCCATCACTTGAACCTATTGTATGAATCTCTGAAGTACAAAAGTAGGTGTCCTATATTCTAGGAAGGAGAGCTAAAGGGGAAGAAACAAAACAAGTCAGCTAAAGGTATCAATATTTTGCCTCTATCTGTAAAATGCAAGTTACATACACTCATCTCATAACTTATTGTGGTTAAGATAATTAAAACCTTAGTAAGGGAAAATGAAAATATTTAATATTCCAGGCTGGTCAAATGAGTAAGATATGGAGAGTTTAAGATCAGTGGTTAATGGTAAGAGAACAATATACTGGAGTCTTAAAGAGCAAACTTGAGCACACTCAGGGCTCAGCTGAAGGGGATTTTGTGGGAGGCTTCCATGGAGAACACAGGAGCTGGCAAGTGCTGGAACCCTCCTAGAAATACAAAACCAGCTTTTCCTCTTTAAAGGCATGAGAAGTAGGTGGAGCAAGAAACCCATCTGGCTTAACTGTGAGCTTGTGGATCCTCTCAAAACAAAAAAGGAAGTGTATCAGAGATGGAAAAGTGCATACTCATTGAGATGCAGTCATTCAGAATTATAAGGATGTTACCAGGCCATACAGAGATGCAGTTAGAAAAGCAAAAGCTCAGCTTGAATTGAAAGATGTCAAAAACTATAAGGAAGGGTTCTTCAGTTGAGTACACAAGAAGCAGGAGAATATTGGCCCACTGTGAAACAGGAGAGGTGGACTAGTCACCAACAACATTGAAAAGACAGGCTCTCCACACTTTCTTCATCTCTGTCTTTACTAGCAGTGCTGGGCCCCAGGCTGTGGTATCACAAATCCAGGTCGATGGAAACACTGACCCTCTGCCAGTGAAGGAAGAGTTGGTGTGGGAGTTGTTACAGGAGCTTAACTCATATAAATCAATGGCCCTGGCTGCCTTCCATCCAAGGATGCTGAGAGTATTGGCTGATGTTATTTCAAGGCTGTACTTCATAATCATTGGCTGAAGGCCAATGTCACCTGAGTCATATACAAGAAGGGTTCAAAGGAGGACCCAAGTAGGCCCATGATTATTTCTTCAGTCCCTGGGAAAGTTACAGCACAAATCCTCCTGAGAGCTGTCAAAAGTCAAATGGAACATGATTGGGAAAAGATGGCACAGATTCAGCAGGGGCAAATCACGCTTGACAAACCTGATTGCCTTCTACAACAAGGTATTCTGCTTGGTTGATGCTGGGTGAACAGTGGACATTGTCTGTCAAGACATCTCCAAGGCTTTCAATACTGTCCCTCATAGCCGTCTGTGAGAGAAACTGATGAATTATGATCTGGACAAGTGGAACGTGTGATGGGTAGGGAGCTGGCTGACAGGCTGCATTCAGAGGGTGGTGGTGAATAGTTCTTTTTCAAATTGGTAACCCCTCAGGGATCAGTGTGGGCCCAGTGCTGCTTACTGTCTCCATAAGGGATCTGGATGTTGGGATCAAGAGTACCCTGATGAATCATAGAATCATAGAATTAGCCGGGTTGGAAGGGATCATCTAGTCCAACCCTTAACCCACTGGAGCAGTTGCTAGACCATGGCACTGAGTGCCACATCCAGTCTTTTTTTAAATGTCTCCAGGGACGGAGAATCTACCACCTCACCGGGCAGTCCATTCCATAGCCTAATCACCCTCTCTGTGAAGAAATTCTTTCTAATATCTAACCTAAACCTCCCCTGGCACAACTTAAGACTGTGTCCTCTTGTCTTGTTGAAGGTCGTCTGTGAAAAGAGTCCAGCTCCCACCTCGCTACAGCCTCCTTTCAGGTAGTTGTAGACAGCAATGAGGTCTCCCCTGAGTCTCCTCTTCTTCAGGCTGAACAGCCCCAGCTCTCTCAGCCTCTCCTCATAGGGCCTGTGCTCGAGTCCCTTCACCAGCCTGGTTGCCCTCCTTTGGACCTGTTTCAGGACCTCTACATCCTTCTTAAACTGAGGGCCCCAGAACTGGACACAGTACTCGAGGTGTGGCCTCACCAGCGCTGAGTACAGGGGAAGAATCACCTCCCTGGACCTGCTGGTGACGCTGTTTCTGATACAGGCCAGGATGCCATTGGCCTTCTTGGCCACCTGGGCACACTGCTGGCTCATGTTCAGTTTCTTGTTAATGCAGACTCCCAGGTCCCTTTCTGCCTGGCTGCTCTCCAGCCACTCTGTCCCCAGCCTGTAGCGCTGCATGGGGTTGTTGTGGCCAAAGTGCAGGACCCGGCACTTGGCCTTGTTGAACCTCATCCTGTTGGAATCAGCCCAACTCTCCAGTCTGTCCAGGTCCCTCTGCAGAGCCCTCCTGCCTTCGAGTTGGTCTACACTTCCCCCCAGCTTGGTGTCATCTGCGAACTTGCTGATGGTGGACTCAATCCCTTCGTCTAAGTCGTCGATAAAGATATTAAACAGAACTGGGCCCAACACTGATCCCTGGGGGACACCACTAGTGACCGGCCGCCAACTGGATGCAGCCCCGTTCACCACCACCCTCTGGGCCCGGCCCTCCAGCCAGTTCCTAACCCAGCACAGGGTGCTCCTGTCCAAGCTGTGGGCTGACAGCTTTTTCAGGAGAATGCTGTGGGGGACGGTGTCAAAGGCTTTGCTGAAGTTTGCAGACAACACCAAGTTGAGTGAGGAAGTAGACACTCCAGAAGGCAGAGCCACCCTTCAGGAATACCCGGGAGGGGCTGGAAGAATGGCCTAACAAGAACCTTGTGAAGTTCAATGGGGACAAGTCTTGCACCTGGAAAAACACAACCCAGGAGTGAAGCTCAGAGTGGGATCCACCTGGCTGGAGAGTAGCTCTGTGGAAAGCAGTCCTGGTGGACAAAAAGCTCAACATTAGTGAACAGTGTGCTGCAGCAGTGAAGGAAGCCAGGGAGATGCTGGCTGCATCAACACCAGCAAAGATGAAGTCATTATTCTACTCAGCACTTTTCAGGCCACACATGAAATACTGTGTGCAGTTCTGGTCCCCAATATGCTCGAGAGGGTCTAGAGAAGGGCCGTAAAGATTATCCAAGGCCTAGGAAGTCTACCATGCAAGGAAGGCTGAGAGAAGTGGGTTTATTCAGGCTGGAGAAAAGGAGGCTCGGGGGAGACCTTACTGCCATGTTCCCGTGTATACAGGGTGGCTACCAGGAAGGTGGAGACTCTACTTTTTATAAGGAATTGCATAGAAAAGGCAAGGGGTAGAAGGTGCAAGTTACTCGTGTGGTGATCCCAGCTGGACTCCAGAAGAAAATTTTTCACTATGAGAAGAAGTACCTATGCCTATTCCTATGCACAGCTGGGCATTGGAATAATCTCCCCAGGGAAGTGGTGAGTTCCCCAACATTGGACACATTTAAGATTCAGCTTGATAAGGTGCTGCCATCTCCTTTAAACTGTGTTCCTACCTAGAAAGGTTTAACCAGATAATCCTTGTTCCTTTCAACCTGGCATTGTATGATTCTGTGATTTTCTAGAAAGTTAAAACAATGATCATGTAATTAGAGATTGTATTATAATGCATATATAGGGGGATAATGTAAAGCTCAGCAGGCAATCTCAGCTCAACATGTACTAACTTGGAGGAGCTGAGTGTGTAATAGGCTTTTAACTTGCATTTGAAGGGGAAGAGCTAGAGTTTGTGTCTAAGTTGGTTTCAGTAATGAACTGATGAAACTAGCTTTTCTATATTGTTGGAAGGGTTGCTTATTTATTCAACTAAAATACCTTGATTTATTAGATCCAAATATTACACCAGTACATAAAGGACAATCTCTGCGTCATCTGCTTCTTCTCTGTTGCCAAAGAGAGGCCTTTTTTTTTTTTTTTTTTTAATTAATTATTTGATTGATAATTCTCTACTGTTGCCAGGATGGATGAAGTTTAGTATGATATCTTAACAGATTTGGTTGATTTTTTTTTATCCCTTTGGTAAAAAGGAGCAGGGGGAGGAAAGCTAATGAGATCCTCCATGGGGTTACACTTGTTGAGCCAGTTACTTGGCTGTCAGAAATCTTGGATCTTATCAGTCCAGTTTATGAAAATTATTAAACCTTTGCATGCTTTGTATTTCAGTCTGTAACTAAGGCAAAATACTAACTCTCTCTGAAGCTAATGAGAAAAGTTGTCTTTAGATTAAAATCCTAATTTGTGTTGCAGTCTTATGATTAGTTTTCCTCTTAAATATAAAAATGATGTATTAGCTTTGTGGATGAATCTCCTAACTTGCATTCTCTCCCCTTCTCATTTTCCATGCTTCCTTTCCCATCCTTCACTTCTTTACTCAAGTGTTCAATTAACTTCCTTACTTGATAAATATTTTAATCAAGTAAATTCAAATGCTGTTTAGCATAAAGGTTTCTGTAGTTTCACTGCTGCTTCTTTGGAGGAAAGGTCAAGCTTTTGATGCTTCTGGAAGGGAGCAGTGTAGCAGAGGAGTTTCTGTCACTTTGGTCAGAGGAGTTCAGTTTGCTCAATTCCCAGAGGAGCTGGATTGCTGCTGAGTTGATGACTCAGCTGTATAAGTACACAGAGTATTTGTGTTCTTCAGAGGCCTTTTCTTCCAGTTTCAGATAGACTGCTTGTCCAAAATCTTTCTCCACTGCTGTATGTGGAAAAAAAAGAGGTTTTAGGGATTTAAATAAATAATATTTGTAGGTAGTAGCAAATGCAAGGCAACAGGGATCAGCTGAGGTTTGGAGGGGTAATGATGCAAACCTGGTGTCTGCTAGAAACAACTAATTGCTGGATATAGTAAAAAAAACAAACAGACAAAAAAAAACCAAACAAAAAAACACAAAACAAAAAAGATACCAAAAGATCCCTTTAAGCATTTGTTTGACAAATGCCACAGAAAAGAAGAAATTGCCCACCCTTAAAATGTGTAGAATGTTAAACTAAAAGTTTTAGAAGCTTTAAAGTTTCTTTTGTGTTGCATATTTTGGAAGCTTTATTGAGATGGGGTATAGAGAAAAGTTATGAGAAGAGTTCGAAGAAAGGTACTAGTTTTGTGAAGAGCAGAACTGAGGAATGGAGAAATAGAAAATCCTTATCTTAATCTGTAAAGTAACTATCTATGCCAGGGTTAGCCACTTGTAGGAAAAATGTGAAATGTGCGGAGTTTGGCTTCTACTTTTGCAGAAACAGTGATAATACAGTTTCTTAAATGAAGTTACAAGTAAATATAAATTTTCATCTAATAAACACCTAGCAGCTCTATGAGAATAGTTTAGTTATTTTGTTAATGTTTTGTTAATACAATTTTCTTCCTCTTGATGTGAGATATTTCTTTAACTGGGCATTTTGAGTGAGGGAAAATAGTAAATTCTCATAAAAGGGTTTGAGTGTATCATATATGTGACTTTAAGTTTTTTTCTGCTCTTGTCCTGGAAGTTTATTGGTGTGACCGGATATGTTTTAACAGTGGCCATTACAGTCTGTCTGGTATTTTTAAGATACAAACCTGCTTCACTGACTGCAAAGGCACGTTGGCATAATAGAACATAACAGTTCTGAAGAAGCAGTAGTTATTTCAGGTGGATGACTGACAAATTTGAAATCTTCAGCTACAGCTTGAGAAAAGCATATACCGACTGACAAATTTGAAGTCTTTAGATACAGCTTGAGAAAAGCATATACCAACCTAATGGAAGTAAGATGGGGTATGTATCAGAAACTGTAAGGTGAGCCTCTACGTGGCAATATATGAGTAGTCCTGGTGCTTAGTAAGAGCCAGCTAAATAGTGAGTTTCTCCTCGTTTTTCTAACCTGCGGGTGTGCTGAGGCTCCCTGACACTGTGCAGGATGGAGTCCAAAGGCCAGGCAGGTCCGATTGGAGCAGTCCTTATGGTCAATGCATAACACTCTGTAACACATTTCACCAACTGATCCTTGCTTTATTTTTGTGTGGTGAGCAAGTTATGCTTTAAGGTTGAAGAAGTGTCTTTTCTCTCCTTTGTAGCAAAGTGAAGCCGTCATTGCTCAGATAGGTGCAGGGCTGCTGCAGTCTGGATTTTGCTGGTTGTCTTATGTGATTGGGTCTGCTTGTAACTGTCCTTTCAGCTGGGAGATTTTTTTAGGGAGGGTGGATCTACAGATCCTTATCAAGGCAGATAACTATAGTTAACAACGCAAGTATATATATTGGGAACAGATGGGATCCACCCAAGGGTGATGAGAGACCTGGCAGAAGAGCTCACCAAGCCTCTCTCTATCATCTACCAACAGTCCTGGCTCACTGGGGACATCCCAGATGATTGGAAGTTGGCGAATGTCACGCCAATCCACAAAAAGGGCCGGAAGGAGAACCCGGAAAACTACAGGCCCATCAGCCTGACCTCAGTGCCTGGCAGGGTTATGGAACAGATCCTCCTCAGTGTAATCACACAGCACCTGCAGGATGGGCAAGGGATTAGACCCAGCCAGCTCAGGTTTAGGAAGGGCAGGTCCTGTCTGACCAACCTGATCTCCTTTTATGATCAGATGACCCACCTGGTGGATGAGGGGAAGGCTGTGGATGTGGTCTACCTGGACTTCAGCAAGGCCTTTGACACCATCTCCCACAGCATTCTCCTGAAAAAGCTGTCAGCCCACAGCTTGGACAGGGACACTCTGCGCTGGGTTAGGAACTGGCTGGAGGACCGGGCCCAGAGAGTGGTGCTGAACGGTGCTGCATCCAGTTGGCGGCCGGTCACTAGTGGTGTCCCCCAGGGATCAGTGTTGGGCCCAGTTCTGTTTAATATCTTTATAAATGATTTAGATGAGGGGATTGAGTCCATCACCAGCAAATTTGCAGGTGACACTAAGCTGGGGGGAAGTGTGGATCAGCTGGAAGGCAGGAGGGCTCTGCAGAGGGACCTGGACAGACTGGAGAGTTGGGCTGATTCCAACGGGATGAGGTTCAACAAGGCCAAGTGCCGGGTCCTGCACTTTGGCCACAACAACCCCATGGGGAGTTCCAGGCTGGGGACAGAGTGGTTGGAGAGCAGCCAGGCAGAAAGGGACCTGGGAGTCTGGATTGACAGGAAGCTGAACATGAGCCAGCAGTGTGCCCAGGTAGCCAAGAAGGCCAATGGCATCCTGGCCTGTATCAGGAACAGTGTGGCCAGCAGGTCCAAGGAAGTGATTCTGCCCCTGTACTCAGCGCTGGTGAGGCCACACCTTGAGTCCTGTGTCCAGTTCTGGGCCCTTCAGTTCAGGAAGGATATCGAGGTCCTGGAGCAGGTCCAAAGGAGGGCAGCCAGGCTGGTGAAGGGACTCCAGCACAAGTCCTATGAGGAGAGGCTGAGGGAGCTGGGGTGTTCAGTCTGGAGAAGAGGAGGCTCAGAGGAGACCTCATCACTCTCTACAACTCCCTGAAAGGAGGTTGTAGCCAGGGGGGGGTTGGTCTCTTTTCCCAGGCAACTCTCAGCAAGACAAGAGGGCACGGTCTTAGGTTGTGCTGGGGGAGGTTTAGGTTGGACATTAGAAAGAATTTCTTTATGGAGAGGGTGATCAGGCATTGGAATGGGCTGCCCCGGGAAGTAGTGGATTCTCTGTACCTTGAGATATTTAAAAAGAGACTGGATGTGGCACTCAGTGCCACAGTCTGGTAACTGCAGCAGTAGTGGATCAAGGGTTGGACTTGATGATCTCAGAGGTCCCTTCCAACCCAGCCAGTTCTATGATTCTATGATTCTGTAAGATATGGACATTCATCAGCAAATGAAACAAATGTGTTTTCTGGGGTAATATGGAAGCAAGGGTCTCTTCTTTCCCTGCAGAGAACAGGTGAATCCCCTTGCCTCAGTTTGCTTTGCTGAAGCTTTGGTTATGCTGTATTTATTACCCTGCCTGAATGTTTGTATTGCAGTTTGCCATTTATTGGCTGGTTGGTCTTTGATCAATATATTGAATAGTAATAAGCTGCAGCAGTCAAACCACAAACTCAAAACCAAAGTACTAGATTTGTTCCTTTACTTCTTTAGCTTGAAGAAAGTAGAAGATCATCTTTATTATTTCTCCAGTTTTAAGAAGGTTCCAACCTATACCAACACTGCAGTGACCTATGATGCATCTACAAGGCCTCTGTGATAACTGGTGCCACAGTGTTTGGCATTTGCTGGTGTCCCTTATTGCTCTTGTGTTCCCTACCAGGCAGGTGGAAAAGGGGTGACACATGTCCTCAGTGAGCCACAGAGGACCAGGCAGAGGATGTCACTAATGTGGCACTCTGCATTTTTACATGCTTGCTTATTTTAATGCAGCTTGATAGAGAGGGCAGTGGAGCTGGCCAAGACTGCAGGGATTCCTTTTCAGATGTAACCAAGCTAAAAATTGTATTTGGCTCCATAGCAGACATGGAACATCTCATACGGATTGGATTTTTTTTCATACGGTTGTGATCAGATCTGGGAATTTTCATCCAATTATTAAGTTTAAAGTAGATGTTATTATTAACAATTGTTGTTTAGACCAGATTTCTAAAATATGTGTGATTTTTTTTTTTTTGTTGTTGTCCTTAATATTTTAAAAGAAAAATTGCATTTGTTTGAACTACATGCTGGTTTGTAACGATGACAGTGCTGATTTGTAAAATACAATTCCTGCTGATACATTTTTATGTTAAGCTCCTTCATACAATGTTCAAAAGAGTCATGTCAAATTTACACAGAAGACTTATATGTAGGAGTGATGTTACAGATCTAGACTGAATTGCTAAGGAACATTTTTTAACACTTTCTTGTATTTAAAGAACATTTACACAGAAGCTTCCATCAGCTGCAAAGAGAATTAAAGAAAACAAACTGTTACTACGTTTTACACATCTGGAGGAGCTTTTACTTGTAACTAGTTAGCAGTGTATTTGCAGAGGTCGTTTATGCCAGCACTGTGGACCACATTACTAGAAATGTTGTTTTGGTGTTATATTTTATTTTATTTTATTGTTTTATTTTATTTTGAACCAGGGGAGAGGAGAGGCACGACCTCTTGTCTGCCTGACCTGCTATCTGACCTGTCATAACATCTAAATAATTTTATTGGAAAAGCCAACTGACAAACCTTATGTTCCTGAACTATTGAGCATTATAGCTCTGCAAAAACAAGTAGGAAAATGCATTTAGCACTCTAGCTAAAAATCTGGGAAGCACAAAAAACCTGATGCAAGGAACACTAGCCAAGGCTGGCCATTTTAATATAGAGCTGGTTATTTACTATTCATCTGGAAGTTAAAACTAAATATAAGCTGCTAATGTAGATGTATAAACTGTAAGGAAATTAAACTTGAACACTTGAATAATGGGATAATAGGCTTTGTTTCCTTTAGGCAATGTAAAAAAATTGCAATGTATTTTGTCTGATGCATGGATGATTAATGAGGTTTGCTGAAGTGTGTACACAACACAGCAGAATACTAATTTTTTCTAAAGGGTTGAATTTTGTTTGTACTGCAGAATAGTCTTGCTAACGCCTAACCAAGATGGAGATGTGCTTCAAGGAACAATATCTACCATGAGACACTTTTCTTGGGGTTCCCAAAAAAGCTAAATATAAATGGAGGCATGCTTTAGAAATTATTTTAGTTTTATTCCATACTGTCCTTTTTAACATGGTCAAGAGTTTGTTAGATAATCAAACATTCTTCTCTTTCTTTGTATTTATTTGATACCTTGGAAAAAGAGCTGTAGTGGCCTTGCTTTTACATCATAAGCTGTGTTTAAATAGAAAATCCATGGCAGCTATTTTAGTTCAGTTTAGTTTCCTTCTCAGTCTGCAGAGTTTGTGAGTTGAGTCGAGGGAACTGAAAAAGAGTAGTTTCATGTGGAAAGTCTTAAATTTTGGTAAATAAGGATTCCTGTTATAATCATCATCACAGAAGTTTATTCCTTTGGCCTTTTCTTCCTAAATTACATGAAGACTGTTAAGGGATGCAGAGAAATAATTGTGTCTATTAATAGGGCAGATTTGAGTTGCTTGTAGAGGAGACAAAGCATGCTTTGAGACATATGCAGCAGTATATTGTTTACTTGTTTCTTTCTTTCTTGTACTCCTGGTCTTACAAATTTTTAAGACTAAGCAGTCTTTATTGACAGCAACTCAAAGCTTTTGGGATGGTAGGGGAGGGACTTCTAAACTCCTGTTTAAAGAAAAGGAAAAGTCAAGTTTGGAGGTAACTGCAATTTAACTTTCAGATTTTGAAACTGCAGTATTACCTTTTTGTTCTTTTTTTCATAGCTAGAAGAGTTTTAAATTTATTTGTGAATTCAGAATGTATAGTTGTAAAGATGAGTTTTGAAATAAATACAAGATGAAGTCACAGAAACTGGAATAATGTGACTGAACTATAGAAGCACAGGAAAACTGGTACAAATGTAATCATTCATATGCCAGTTCTGCTTAAATATTGCAGAGATGGAGAAGCTTCTGTGACTTGATCCTGCTTTGATACTGAAGAGGGTCCAGTGCAGTGACGTTAACAGTAACATTAATGTCATTATTCTCATTTGGCCAAATCCCAGATTTCAAAATACTTTTTTAGAGTTTGCTTCCAATGTAGAGAATACTGGAAATATATTTCTATAGCTGGATCTACATGTAGATCACTACTTTCCAAAACTTGAAAAAAATAACAAATTTGTCAAAAATAGTCTTGTATAAGAAGTGGTGCAAGGAAGGAATAGCAATTAATAAAAATCACAGCTTTACATCGTTGGAAGAATGATAGTAAATAATGGGCTAATGTTACCATGAGTTGGACGAGTACTTCAAGAAACATTTAAATCTTTGTAGCATGGTAAGCCTACTAATAGAAGGGATAAATTTTTCATCTGTCAATGTTTTCATCTTAAGACTTGGTGCCTTCCTGGAAAAAATTATTTCCTGCATCACAGGCTTAATGGGGTCTTTAGAAACAACCTTAAATGCAGGCTTTTAGGCAGTGCAGGGACAGACTTGCAAGCCAGCTCTGTTTAAGGCAGCAAATTTTGGATACAATGTGTCACAATATATACAACAGTATTTCTATACTATACTTTCCAAAACGGCATCTAGGGTCACATCAAATCGTAAACCTCAACCATCCTATGAAGACAGGACAAAATTGAGTGAATAAAGAGAAAAACTGGAATGTCAACGAAACGTCTTCTACAGGGAAGTAGAACTAGGAAAAACAATGGGGGGATGTTTCTTACAGACTAATTTGTTTCACTCTAAGCTAAAGTCAGTGGATTGAAGAGTATTTAGCTTTCAGGAAAGCTGAATATGTGTGACAACAGCATGTATATTGACATAATCTCAGTGTTGTGTTACCATATGCAAGTTTTATACCTACATCAATATATATTCCAGGCTTTTTATTCATGACAGTAATTCTGCTTCAGCACCAATTCTCACAAATGTGCTCAATGGAACAATTACAAAGCTGAGTTGCAGTTCCCCAGAATTTTACGTGTTTTCTTTAGGAGGAGGTGATCAGTTTGATTCTATGTAAGTAAGGTATAATCTCATAGACCTAACTCCCGTTAGTGGTGGGCCTTAAGGTGCAAGCTGTTCTACTAAGGTGACAAAAAGAGGTGGAGTTTCAGTTTGAGTATCCTACTCAAGGAGTTATCTTCCATCAGGCCTTACTGGCGCCTGAATCAGAGAACTCTGAAGCAGGATGGCTGAATTCTGCTTTCCAAATATATCTCAACCAGTTTAGTAGCATGAACAGTTAAGAGAAAGAATTAAAGAGATGTCAGCTTTTCATTATCCTATCTGATTCTTAACTCTTGGCTCCAAAGCAGTGCTTTCCCATAATAATGCATTACAATTAAACCACGTAATTAAAATGCTTTTTATCTAAACGAGAAAGTAGTACTCCTTGCAAGTTGTTCTCAAGAATTTATTTGTGGAACATAATTATTCTGTGCATTCCCTATTAATATAAGTAGGTGGTTATTCATTTGCTTGCCATGGAGTTTTAAAGGCAGAAGGTCCATTTACAGTAAGAGCTTAAAGTTTTAGAAGTTAAAGTTGCTCAAAAAGTGCATGGTCTCAACCCATTGGAGGAGCTTGCTGTCTCCTACAGAAGCGTTTCTGATATCTAGACTCTTCATGTTCGTGAGTTTGTCTGAGCAGCTTTACTATTCTTAGGAGGCAGGTGTTGGAAAAAAAGCTGGATATCATGGAATTAACTTGTAGGATTAACCTGGCTGGAGTGAGAACTTTTATAATTATTTCAAAGAAACCCTGAGATCATGGCATGTATCATATTTTACAACCAGAGGAGTAAAAGCTTTTCTAGGCTGGAAAAACTTTGACTATATCTTTATTAGCAAGTAATCTGTATTGGGAACAGATCCAAAGAAGAAAAACAGTTGATCCTTAGAATAAATACAGTTTTCATCAAAAAGTAGTGCAGTTCCTGTACTTAAAGACTGCTCCACAATAAAAAAAAAAATGTATAAGAATATACTGCTTATTAAATTTCATCATGCATGTAGCTGCTTGATGAAAGTAATTACACAGATGTATATATTTTCTTTTGTGACATGAACACATAAATGAAAACTATGAGCAGATCTGAGACAATTAATAGTATAGAAAATAAATAATCCCCCTCCACTGGGGAAGGAAAATTATCATTTTCACTGAACTGGATAATAATAGATTGTTTCTTTAGTGCTTAAATTATAGATGAATGGAAAAAATTACAATCCTTTGCTTTACATATACTTCAGTGTAAAAAACAAAAACCAAAACCAACCTTGTATAAACTTGCTTTTCATTGATACAAGAGACTGGTAAATTGTCATACAAGTCCAAGAGAAACTTCAGATGTTGTTTTACAAAATGACTACAAACATCTGGAGATGTGAAGGGCCTTTAGGAAAATGCATATGACATCAGGATGGAATTGATATTAAATTGTTGTTTGAAGTAGAAAGGATGTGTTTCAAAAGAGACACCTACTTTCAAGAAGCAGCTTTCTGCATATAATACTCAAAGCTTACTATTTTGAGGCAGAATCTACCAAATATAAAAAAGATGGGAGATTTCCTGATGGAATCATCTGTAAACAGAGATTTAATCTGTGTTAGGACAGTATGGTAATGATGAACTTGTTGCTTTCAAATTTCTTCTTTCATCAGTAAACACAAATGCAGTTGCTGAAAGACCATTCATTTAAGTGTTTTAAATCCTCCTTTTCTGTGGCACAGTGAAATCTGATTTGTTGTAGCCAACTCATAATGTCAGTAGTTCAAGTGGGCCAGAGAAGCTGAATCGTAAGCCTCTTTACTGACAGGCATTTCTAACTCTTGTTACCTGTCGTGCTTAAAAACAAAACAAAACAAACTTCTTGGATAAACAACTGGATTTGAAAGTAAAATGGAAAATCCTTTCCCATCTATTCTGAAAAATCTAGTTCTATGTTATGTATTCCTTATATGACTCTCCTCCTTCTGGCAGTGGAATTACAATAATATGAGCTTTTGCTGTATTTGAGCTGATAGTTTTTGTAAAAATTAAATGCTCCTGGACAGTGAAAGACAGCCTAGGGTTGGGCAGCTTGAGACAAAACTTGGCCAAGATCTGCTGAGGTAACTGAGTTTGACACCTTGCTTAAGTGTTAGCTCCCACCCAGTGCTGTCTCTTAATGGAGTAAGGGGGTAGTTAACATCAGCAGGTGAAATAGTGCTTTTCTGCACTACTTTGCAGAGAGATAGTCACATATTAGTAGGCATTTTTTTGCTATTTAAGGACTAGAGTAGTGTTGGGCCGCAAGGGAGCCAGTTCAGGGCCAGGAGCAGCCAGATGCCAGGGGGTGGTGGGATAAGCTTGCAGGAAGGCTGACTTGGCTGGCTGGAGAGCTCCTCTCTGAGCTCCCTTGCAAAAAGGGTGTGTAGGGAAGGTAGAAGTGGGGATGAATGACACTGGAGGAACTTAGAAATACTGAGCATGTGGGTATGGGATTAAGAATGGCAAAGCTGAGGCAGCATGGCAGTCAGTGATGTTATGGAGGCTGGTGGGAGGGCTGTACAGTGACAGAGGGGAGCAAAGTGATGCAGGGTATGTCTAGGAGATGTCTGTGTACCAGTTCAGACCCAGTAAACTCGAGACATGCAGATCAATTTCTTTTCTATGCTAATATTTCTATTCTAAAATGTATTAATATCAGCAATGTGAAATACTGCATAGTACTCTTTAGGCATTATGGGGTCAAGCCTGTTCTAACAGTGCTACACAGACAGCTTATTTGCACCAGGCTGTTTGTCTACTTACCCAGTCAGACTGAAATAACTGGGAGGTGCAAACTCCAGATAGTCACTGCAGAAGAGATAAATGTTGATGTAGCATTCTAGCTCACTCAGCTCTTTCATTATAATAACAGGAACATATTTCATATACACATATATATATATATACAGGAACACTTATCTTGGAAAAAAATGCATGTTTTGAGCTAGGGTAAATTGCTTTTTATAAAAACCAACAAGATGTTTCAAGTAGCATACCATAAAAATGTTTTGGGAGAAAAAATGATAGTTCAGGAAGCTTTGAGACACAAAAAATTTAAGGCTAAGTAAAAATTAATAGTATTTGAAGTTTTTCGTTTACTCTGTGCATACAGGACGTGTATTTGTATATACTATGTGTTAGGGTTTAAGGCTGGGCTGGCAATTAACCAAATGACAGATGCTTTCTATTAATCCCTCTCCCTTATAAAGAAAGGAGAGAGAATAAGGGAAAGAGAGTTATGGGTTGGAAACTTTACACAGCTTTAATGAAAGAGTAATGATAAAAAATAAAAAGAAAAAAATACATACAAATATACAGAAAAATTATATCACATTCTCCTCCTTCCTTTCCCCCAATAACTCTCACATCACCACGGAGGCTGCAGGGCAGCCTGGCAAAGTCCAGGCTGGACTCCTGGAGTCAGCAGCAGTCGGGAGCTGGAGGCACAGGTTCAGGATGGCATGGATCAGGACCACAGGCAGACAAACGGATGGGATCCTCCTAGGGTGCTGAAGCAAACAGGGACAGGGGAAGAAGGGTGAAGACGAAAGCTGAAGGAAGGAAGAAGGGGTTTGACCCTCATGATCCCTCAAATTTATACCATGTGTGACGCGTATGGGATGGAATACTCAGCTCAATTTTGGTCACTTGTCTTGTCCAGTCCTCCCTACTGGAGGGTTGCAGTTGTGACCTCTTTATTCCTTTTCTCTTTCCAGAGCATAAGATGTTTCTCAGTACTGAGCAGTGTCCTTGGTCTGCATACCAGTCTCTATCTGTAACTATAAACGTTGAGCATTATCAGTCCTAGAAGCAGACACTGACTGAGAAACTTGCTGTTAATTTCAGCAAGTGTAGCCACTTATGAGAAACTTAGATGAAAGCAAAATTACGAGACAGAAAATCAGGTCTGTCCTGACCCAAACCAGGTAATGCAGTGACAGCTAAAATTAGCACCTTTTATTTTCTGCAATATGCAAGGGTCTGATTGAAGTCAGGATATTAAAGGATTGATTCCAAAAGAACTTCAAGGCACTGAGGTGATTTCCGGGCAAGGAGGACACACTACCTGTCCTGAAACAAGCATAGCAGAAGTCCCTCCAAATCCTGGCAAGAGTTTGTAGTAAATACTTAGGAAGGATGTGTGACAGTGGTGTTGTGTTCATCCAGAATGTTGGACAAGTACCTGGAGGTTTACAAAGCTGTGGAAGCGATGGAAAAGAAATCTAAAAACACTTTATCTACAGGCAGTGGAATCATAGAATGTCAAGACGGAAGGAATCTCAAGGATCATGTGATCCAACCCTTCTAATATTATTTTTTATATTATATGTCCCAGCACCCTGTCAAGCTGAGACTTAAAACTTTCAATAGTGGGGGAATCCCCTACTTCCCCTCGGAGACCATTGTAATGTCTGAGTGTCCTCACAGTGAAAAATTTTTCTCTGTGACTATCTCAGATTTTAAAAATGAAATTCAGATAGGAGAGATATGTGTGTTTACTTGCTTTTTTGAAATAGAATTGGCAGGAGTCATTTTGATTTTAGACCTTGCACTGCTTTGGTGGAGGGGAGGGTAGATTTTCTTCAAAAATGCATCAATCTCTTCATTTGCAACTCTGTGTTTTCCCATTGCCCAATTTTTGGCAGCAAAGTATTTGAGAGATTAAAGGAATATTTCTTCATGCTCATCTCACCGAGAGTAATCTTACCAAAGTCATTCCTTTGTTCAGAGTCGTTTGCTGGCTTTGCTCCTTCTATATCATGTTCAAACTCCTCACCTTCAAAGTACAGTGAGAGTTTGCTCTTGGCAATCTCATTTCTCATTTATTCTTTTCATTATTTTCTTTTTCAATCTGTCTTCTCACCTGGAGTTCCCTCTCTTTTTCTCAGTGCAACAGGTAAACATACTCATTTTCACATCATAGTGAGGGAGGCTTGTTTATGTTCATATTCCAAGTGTAAAAACCTTTAGAACAATACAATTACTCCTAAATTTTTTCATTGTTGGGAAACCCTCTGAAGCTTTTGATACTTGTGTTAAAATAACAGCTCCCTGAAGTAGAGACAGGGCCTTCTGTGTTTCAGTGCTTCCGTGATAAACCAAGTGTTCCAGTCTTCTGCAGTAAGCAGATTAACTTTTTTTTTCAAAGTAAGCACACAATGTGTTTTGTGAAGTGGTTGTATAAAGTGCAAATTTGTGAGAGAATTTTAAATGTGGTCAGTAAAATAGATCTACTTTTCCAATATTGGTTGATAAGATTTAATGCAAAAACGAAAGAGAAGATGTGTTCTGATCAGCTGTGCTAAGACTGGTAGACATTATAGGTATTTCTGTTTTGTTTCTTACCTCTACTCCAGCATAGCACAGCCTAATGTAGCATGTTAATAGCAGCATCTTTTCTAGGTGTTAGCAATACCCTCTTGGGTTATGTAAAATTCCTTTTATTTCTTTCTAATGCAGTGATGTTTTGTCTTAAAAAAAAAAAAAAAAAAGCCTGTATTACACAAAGGGAGGTGTTTGTTAGCCTTGCAAGATGGTTCCTTTACCCAAGATTTCTGCCTGTGCCCCTATATCTTTGTTAGCCGCTACATATGCTGTAGAAATATTCACCAGATGTCATATACAGTATGTCTGCCATACTGAATATATAGATTACAGAAAGATGTTGGGTTTTGAATGTTTTGTTTAATTTAATTTTTCTTCTGGTGACTCATAAAAGTCGTATGACGTTTAGATGGGAGTTTAGTTAGTGGAGCAGGTTTCAAATTAAAACAGTTGCAGTTATTGATGCTTTGTTTGTGGAAGGGTATGTAAAGGTCTGTGGCATCTCTAACTGTCTCCCACTAAGCCACTGGGAAAGATTCAGAGTTTACCTGAAACTACCTGAAAATTTCTGTTTAATCCAGACTCAGAACTCAAAGTGGCACACATCTTGCTTGGGATTAATTATTTGAGTGTTTAAGTAATTGCACATACAGCTTTTGACAGGCAACATACATTTCAGGTGCATTAGAAGGATAAGTATGTATTTTGGCAACAACAAAAGGATGCCAAAGATGGGTGGTTTCTATTTTATGTGGAAACTAAAATGAAGAATTAAAAGGGAGAGCTAACACGATAGGTAAGAATGAATTCAGGGTAAGAATGTAACTCTCAGATATGGTGTGTATTTTGGTAGTTTTCAGAGGGTTTTGAGATTTTTATGTTTGGATAATAAACAAGCAAAAAAAGCAAGTGACATCTGAGGATCTGTATTGGCACAGGGAAGTTGTCCCACTTCCTGTAAAAGATTTTGGTTGGGGAGTGGATAGTTATAAAAGGCATTTACTGGGTGACTAGGCAAGATGAGGCTTCTGGCTGAACACAGAAGTACCTAGCAATTAGGTATTTTGAACACACAAACAGTTCTGTATTCTGAGCTTCAGTGGTACGTATCATAGCAAACTACATGAGACATTTTATTTTTAAGTCTTTTACTAGGTGTTTGACAGACAGGTTCTTGATCTTCATATACTTTATCCTACGTGATTATTTTTTTGTTTTTCTCTTCTCTTGCTACATTTTCCTGATTCGCTTTTGTTTCTCTTCTTTCCCCCCACCTGCAACTCCCCCCCAAAAAATCTGCTGTATGATTATAAAGATAAGTCACTTCTATCAAGCAGGCTAGAAAAATAAAAGTGCAGCAGTGGATCAGTAATCTACTGCATCTGTTTTCCATTTTGCAAAGTGATCTTTAAAAAGATAAACTTAATACCTGTAAGGTAACTTTCTTGCACTTCTATAGGTGTCTGTAGAGAAAAAGCAAAACTTTCAAAAGCACTTATTGTTGATCTGCCTGCTCTCAAGTCCCACTACCCATTCTCATGGTTGTACTGCTGCTCTAGACATATGCTTGCCAAAAAGAGTGGGTGTCTTTCTTTTCCCTTCTTCCTGGAGTATGTAAGTATACTGCTCTCACAAGTCATAGGTGATACTACATGAAAACAGAATACTTTGGAAAATACACTGATAGGAGAGCTTAAGTGGGGTGGAATGAACTTACACTGCGTATCAACTTGATGTGCTTGAAGAGATAAGGAAATCCACACTGCTTTAAAATGGCACTAGAACAAGAGAATTTAAGTTTGGTGGAGACATAACAGGCTGGTGAGTCATATCATATCAAGAGAAAACCAATGGGGATAGTATTTTCCAAGTGCCCTGTGATGTTGGTAACACAGCTTATAAGAGCAGATCTTAAAAGAAAATCCTTGCTTTTGGAAATAAGTATTGTGTATGAACAACTTGGCTATGCATAGTGCACACTTCAAAATTTTGTTTAGATTCTTACAAGGATCTGGATTTTTCAAAGCAGAATGTGTTTTTAATAAACGATGAGGCAGAAGGGCTTTAAGGACTTCAAATAGTTTGAAGCTTTAAGCAATCTGGTCCAGTGGGAGGGGTTGGAACTAAATGATCTTTAAGGTCACTTTCAACACAAACCATTCAATAATTCTGGCTTTTCTTTTTAAATCAGTGGGAACACAGACCCAGATTCTCCTCTGCATCCTTAAATTTACTTTCTCAGTTTTTCCTTCTTTTCCTCACACTTCTTTTTTTTGCCTATGGAAAGAAGCAGTTTTAACCTCTAGGTACATGCAGTTAAAATATCTGGGGACATGCAGTGTGCAGAATAGGATTGTTTTCTTCTCTTTTTTCTTATTTTTTACTTACCTTTATTTACCTTATTTATTTATTTTGAGAGCTTAGTTTAGTGGAAAGTTTTTTAATTTTTCTTTACTTAGCAAACCTCAGCAAAATAAGTAGCTGAGATATTTGCATTTGAGATAGACAAATGGAAGAAGGCAGCATTCTGAAGACACTTGTTTTTTCGTTTGGAAAAAAGTTTTCAAAAACACAAGTATGGAAGAGAAAGGGCCATGGAAAAGTGCTTTTGGAAAGCTTTGTAAAGGTCCCTTTCTAACCTTCCATGTTGTTATTCTGATTGCTTAGGCCTTAAGGCAACATTTAAAAATTCCTTTCATTCTCCTGTATCCCAGCTTTTAATTTCAAAACAACTTTGTGGGAGAGAGTTGCTCGTACTTACATTAAGCAACCTTATATTTATTTCATGACATGGGACAAATGCCAAAATGTTTTCTTCTAAAAGCTATTGAGACAGAGGAAGCAGAAAGGACTTCCATAAGCTGTCTACTTTAACTAGGTCAAAATTGATAGTTTACCTCAAAAGAATACGTAAAAATTGTTTAAATGAGGAGGGGATCCAGCCTTCTTTTACAAAATACAGGTTTTCTCTGAGCCTGTGCTGTGAAGTTATCGTGAGGAAAGTTAACTGGTGAAGTCCTCGAAAGAGTCAGACAAAGGGCTCCTGGAGTGTTTGGCATTTCAACCTGTATTAGGTGGCTGAAACATGGGAATTTATGTCACACAGTTGTATTGAGAGCTACTTACCATGTATCAGCATTAGAGAAAATTTACTATAATCCGTGATTGTTAGCTGGTAGCAGAAAAACTTTGCAGATCTACTCAATACATTTTAACACTATTACATTAAATAATTGTGAAAATATAATCCCATTTCTTAATTTATCAAGTACATAAAATTTTTTCTGATCACAGTTCAGCTTTTCCAAAACTATAAGAAAGATGTTGGGTTAATTGTGGGTTTTATCCTGCATCCTATTTTTTTCCACAGTAATCTTTTTTCAAAATTATTATTGTTATATAGGTCATGGTTAAGTTATTTACAGACAGGTTTCAAAGCTGGTCTCCTTAATCAGGGTAACCTGGCTGGTTTCCTATCAATGCGCGACTTCTACTTTTATTAAAATAAAAAACTGTACCAAGGTGCGACTTACCATGATGTGAATACAGCATTTCAAAATGATTAAATTGTTTTTACTGTTTTAAGTCATGCTTCTTTGTTTTTTTGTGTGCTGAGAAAAATGAGATTTAGTACAACTTTAGATACTAGTAGAAATTATTATACTTACCAACCCTAACATTGCTCACTTTCTTCGTCTGCTGAACTTGCAAGGAATAAATACTGTTTCACTGTATTCAGTAGAACAAGAGTAGTCCACTTCAGATGATACAGAGGTTTGGTTTTGGTTCTTACTACATACTGGTAGCTTGATACAGCCTCCTAACATTAAAATACCTTACACTGTTATCATTCAGATAGCAGGAACCTCAGAAGGATTTTAACCAGAAATAATTTCATTTGCATGGATGATTGCACTTGATTTGTACCTCTGCAGTCTTACCAGATAATTCTCATGGTGGAAGTATGTAAAATCGATTCCACTAACAATTTAGTATCAGATACAGATAAATAATATTTGCATTAGCCATTCTTTAAGCAAGTCTGACCTCATTTGTATTGTTCCTTATATGAGAAAAATAAATGCAGGGACCCAGCTTTTGATATTCTTCTTGGATTATTTAAATACTTTTTACGGAGCTTGGAGAAATAGGGAGACTCAGTTTCAAATCTTAGGATCTCTACATTGGTGTGTTCTGCAAAACTGAGTATTTACTGTGTTCAGGTGACAGCAGTGGACCTATAGCTTGACTAGGGAGCATGTTTCCTTCCTTTGTAAGGAAGTCCTACTGAAGGAAGGAAACACATCCTTCAATGTAAGCAGTTTAAGGTCTTCAGTGAAGCTCTGTGTCTCAAAATATGTGAAAACTTAAATGAAGGTGCAGAAAGAGCAACAGAAGCTGAAACAAAGAAATTAAATTAGACAGATCAGATGGCTTTAAATTAAGACTTAAGGTATTGATGCCAGCAGGATGAAACACATGAAAAAACTATAGGTGCAAAATGGAATGTACTTGCATGTAGAATTGAAAAGCTTGGTAAGGGCCAAAGAAGGCAAGAATTCAAAAGTACACATTAAAATAAAAGCAATAAACGGATGCTACTGAAAGATTTGAATCAAGAAGGCAACAGTATAAAAGAGAACAAACTCTAAGATCCAAAGAGACAGTACTGTCATTCAGAAGGCTCTGGTGACTAGAATTCTGTTGAGGAAATCTTGGGTATATCTGTACCTACTAGAGAGTGTATGCATAAAGACCTCTCTCAACCCAAATCTGTGTTGCAAGCAAGTTGACTGCAGCATATTAAGAAGCTGCTTTCTTTAAGTAAAGGCAACTTTTGTTGCCAACCAGCTATGTCTTACAGTATTGGTTCTCTGAGAAAAAAAGTTAAGCTGGTAAAAGCACCTCTGTTGCATTAGACTTACTGTGTTATTTGAGGTTTTTCATAGTAGTTTCTCATCTTGTCCTAGTTATTAGGTTGACTGTTGTTTTGATTTAGGAACTTAATGGAAAGAAAATAAAGAGGCACATGAAGAACAATAATTTCTCTGTCTTTACCTGTAAGAAAATTGCAAGTAATTGATGATTATTAAAGATCCTCTTATAATATGAATCAAAATGGCAGTAACTTATCAGTTGTTTTCAGATAATCTGTAAAGAAAGACAAAAGTTAGTTAGAAAAGTTAGACTCAAAAACTGTTGCTGAGGTGTCTGAGCAGATCAGCTTTTTGGGGGTCTGATAGCGCTTTGGTTGTTCCTGTTGACAGTTTCAGGAATCTTTGTCTGTTCATCTGTAAAAAGGCATCTTCCCTGCTTCTTGAAAACAATCAGTGTCTGAGATCCTTGAACAGGTAAAGTCAGCATAGATATTTTTGGTAAATTCAACTGATTCACAGGGAAGCCCAGGACACATTTTGGTTGCACAGCTGGATAACAGGGAATACCACGTTTGCTTGGAAAAGTGACCACGAGCAGCACCGCAGCCGGGAAGCCTTGGAAGGAAACAAGGATGCAGATGACCCAGTATCTGTTCTATTCATTTTCTTGGGAGGTGATTTACTATTTTTGCTACTTTAGCATAGGCTAGTTCTCCAAATGTTGTTAAGTTACACAATGAATGCTGCTTTATGCCAGTGTAAGCATATTTACATTTGGGCTCCTGCCACAGAAACTCCTTTTTAAAAGGAAATCAGAGCTCGTGTTTCTGTGCAGACTTAAGTTTCTCTTGGCTTTAGCTCATGAAAAATTCATACAGTTGCATATTGTCCCTTAAAAAAAAAAAGCTAAGAGTAAAGTTCAAAATAAGATGACTGAAGACAAAATATAAATTCAAAGAGAGAAATTGTAAGTGAATTCTGCACATTCTGGGTTGGGGGAAGAAATCTGAGGGACCTGAGCCTTACAGATATGCATATACATTTTTTCATATTCTTATTAAGCCACTTGTTTTGCTGTCATGATACATTTCTAATGCTCTTTTCTTTAAAGGAATCTGGCATGTAAAATGTATGTATATCTATGCCTTAACAAAAAATTAATTTAAATAGTTTGTATATCAGCTGTAGCATTAGAAGTCCAAATGTGTTTATATAAGAACTGAGAAAACAATTCTAAGAAACCTAACTTGTGTGGAGTCTGAGTTTTATATTTTAATTTTCTAAATTGATTTTTATCTGGGTCTTGGGTTTTTTTGTTGCTTTCTCAAGGAGCTGGCAGGGGTAGATGGCAGCTGTAAGCCAAAGGGTAGGCTGCAAAGTTTTTCTTCCAAAGCCGTCCTTTCATGTTTAGCCAAGTGAGAGACACGGAATGAAATGTAAACTCCAGCTCAGCATGTCCTCATGGCCTTCTCTTCTGGTGAGCAGGCAGAGGGGGAGAAGGGGGGGGCTGAAGCTGCCCAGTGCTGCCAGCTGCAATGGCCTGGAAGGCATCAGCCATGAGCTGCAGTTCCCAGGTTGCTCAGGAATGTGAACATGATGCTCCAGGGCCTTTGATACCATAATCCTGAGAATAGTTCTGCCATCACACTCACTTCTTCTCGCTTCATCCTCCCTCTGGGACAGAAGGAGAAGGCATTCTTTTTACTTCTCTTCCAGGTAATTTAACCATTTTTATTCAATTCCTGGCAGTCTGACTAATAAGTAAGTGTTTATTTTGTTGAACTTTGTTCTGCTCAAAATTATGGAACCGTGTTTATGTAGCATGGGAAACAAGGTTTGCAGAAACTCAACCTGTACACTATGAGAGGAACTTCCTATAAAATATAAACAGATGATAAGCAGATGTTTGTATTTCTGAATGAAGACTTGTTCATGGAAGGTTCTGTGATAAAACATTTCAGTGCAATATCAAGTTCTAACAATCAAAAGATTGACTAATTGATGAGGTTAGTCAATTTGATGTGATCTGCTATACTGGTACTCCTGGTTTGTTTTGGTTTTTGTTTTAAAAAAGATATTTTCTTCAAACTGTATTAAATACACACAGCTGATCTTAATGTTCTTCCTCAGTACAGGCACATACAAAACTTCTTTCCAGGACAACCAGGTGATTCCTTTGAGAATTCCAGCTGTTCCCTCCAGTGCAAGAGATGCTTATGCCTTGCAGTAGCCATAATTGCTTGGGGCCCTTTTTCTACCAAGTAATTCTTTGGCTTTGTTGAAGGGCTGTAATTCTTTTGGTTTGTTGGTTTGTTCCTGGAATGGAAAGGGATAGGCAAGTAGTGTTTCCTTTCTTGTGTAGAAGTGTGTTTCTTTTTTATTCCAATCAGGCCTCTCCCTCCAAGTTTTCTCTCTGCACTTGTCCCAGCTACATCTACACTGACTTCTTGCTTCATTCTGTTTACTCTGAACAGAGCACATAGGACTAAACACTACATACTTTTAAAAAATTTATTTTATTGTGGTTATGAATTTCCCCCTCAGTCAGTTGAGGCCCACAAGTTCTTTAGTTGATATCTTTGTCTTTTCTTCTATCCGGATTTATACAGTTGGGATAGTCAAATATTGCTTGTGAAGTCAAATATTCTTTGCTTAAGTCTGAAGATCAGCAGTTTTTCTGAACAATTGTGTAAATCCTGCAAGTGTAATAGTTTTAGTACCCATCCCAGATGAAATAAAATGAACTGTAATCTTCCTACATTCATATGTATATTATAGTTACCTGTGCCTATGTATGTACATATGATTTTATTTTGACCATTTGGTAGAGAAGTGTATACATCCAAACATTACTTTGTTTACAAAATCATACACAAAAATCAAAGATGCCCAAGCAAAATTAATTATATTGATAAACACAATTTTCAGTGTTAAATGTGAAATAAATTATCAAGGACTCTGTCTTCTCATTAGTGTGTCAGACTCAAAGTTGTAATTCCTTCTAAAAATTTCCTTGCATGTGTGTGTTTCTCATGATATTGCAAGTGCAACTCCAGTTCACAGTCTTAGATGATAGAAGACTTGAGAGGAGAGACATACTATGGGGTAGATGTAGTGATTAATAGTAAAATAATAAGTTATCTGTGAAACACTGTGCTCTACTTGACCATAAATGCTGTCTTTGCTATGGAAAGACTATCTTTAGTAATGCAGGGTACTGCTGTTTGCATCATTAAAAGTGCGAGTTCCCTCTACTTATTTAAAATTTGAGAGAAAAGAGATTTGAAGGCAGTAGCTGTAGTGCTTGGGTTGTAGAGTTTTATGGTTCACTCTTGCAAAATATGGACTAAGCAGTTAGAAAAATAATACCTTCAGTGAATATAAGGGGGGATAACACCGTATTATATTGTAATCCTTCTGATGTTCATTCAACAGCAGCATCAATGGCCTATAGTTTTCAGATATTACAGAAGAATCTAGGACAACCCAAAGATATAAGGCTTCAACAGATTTTTTTCCAGTAATTCTTTTAAGAATTATTTATTAAATTATTTATTAAATAAAATTGTTTATTTATTAAATCAATTAAATGAAAAAAGTTGGTCCAGGATGAAATATCTTGCCTTTAATAAAGTGAGATTTGTTTTTCAAGCTAGAAAATACCCCCCTTATGTCCTCATCCTTACCATTCCGTGCCTGTGGAATTAATAAAGTGAGGAAAATAATAAGAAAGTCAGGCAGGAAAATATACCTTAAAGGTCTTACAGAAAATTTTTTATTCTAGTGCTGTGTTTTCTTACAGCATTTTTCTGTCAGATCTCTCAAGTGGTCAGGATACTTTGTCAGTTTGTTTGTTGGGAATTTTTATGTTTAACCCCAGTGAATTAGTATGTGGGGGTTAAAGTACACTCTCTTACATCTAGTGATTACTGAAAATGATGAGCTTTAGGGAGATGTCAATACTATCTAGAACTAAAGCTCTTACTACATAGTTGGGTAAAATCAGTAGAATCATTGCAATAAAATATTATGTATAATTTTACTTTGCAGTTGTATACAGCTTCATTCGTGATCTCCCAAAGAATGTAATATAACTTCTGTTAAGTAATACTAATTTAGTTCTAGTGATTTTTTTTATTTATTTACTTTTTTACTTCCTTAGGGTGTACCTCAGTTACCATGTGCCAAAGCGTTGTATAACTACGAGGGAAAAGAACCTGGAGATCTTAAATTCAGTAAAGGAGACATCATCATTTTGCGTCGACAGGTGGATGAAAATTGGTATCATGGAGAAGTCAATGGCATCCACGGCTTTTTTCCTACCAATTTTGTTCAGATTATTAAACCTTTACCTCAACCTCCGCCTCAGTGCATAGCACTTTATGACTTTGAAGTAAAAGACAAGGAAGCAGATAAAGACTGTTTGCCATTTGCAAAGGTAAAACTGGAATAAAAACATTATTTTATTTTAATAATTTCATTCACTAGAATAAGAAATAGTAAGACTGTTCTGTAGTCTTTTCTGCAATTTTTTAATGGAGCTGTACAAATAAGAGGCACAAGGGGCAAGCAACTCTGTAGGCATTTCTTCAATGCTGATTAGTATTGCTTTCCTTCTCTTCCTAAATTACATATAATTTCTCTGAGAATTTATTTTTGAGAATAAAGTTTTCCATAATTGCAGTAGTAATGTTCTTAATTTATGAGAAATAACCTGTTATGAACAGAAGTGTTCCATCTTTTAATGAAAGACTTGTTTTAAATTGATGGAGTTAAGACAGTTTTGTGTTTAGTTAGGAAAATATTTTAAAATGTTTCTTCCTTTAGTGCTTCTATTGTAATTAATTTCTTGTCTTTCAAGGCACACAATGATACAGAGTTTTAGCAGGAATCATCTGTTCTTCATTTTTCTTATTCTTGATCAAATTGCATTGACATGTTGCAAGATGAAATGTGAACTCATGACTTTTACTAAAAGTCATGCATATTAAAAACTGAAAGGATGGCTAAAATTCTAAAAGGAAAAGATCATGGAATCATTAAGGTTGGAATAAACCTCTAGGATCATCAAGTCCAACTGCCAAGATATTAAGATGTAAGCAGACAATAGTTGTTACAACAGAACAGCAATACTGTTAAGGATGATTTGCATTAGCTGGCATATTTTTCTTAGCTTGTTGGCATGCTGTTGTGTTTTAGTAAAATCTGCAGTTGTCTGGCTTGAGTAAGCATATATATTTTCCAGTGTTCTAATTTGCATATGGAAAAATTACATCTTTAAGTATAAGCAAGCAATGTTTAATGGGCATTTTTTTAATGTTACATTCTCAAAACCGTATCAACTGCTCCTTGTAGCTGTGAAAGAAATTGTATCACTTACCAGTATTCTTAAGTACTTGAGTAGTACACATCTTCCCACATCTAGGGAAGATTAGGTAATGAGTCAGTTGAAAAGGAAAAAGATTGCAATTCTGTTGGTTAATGCCAAGTACTTAGAGGTGGGGCTGATGAATGCCACTGACTGAACACAACGGGGATTAAGGCACTAAGGACGAAGCCTGGTGGCTGAGATGAGTATGAACAGATAGCTGAACTCTGACAAAACAGAAAGGAACATCTGGAACTGAATTCAACCCCAGAAGGGGCATATTCCTATTATAAAGTGCCTTCTCTGTGGTTCTTGTCCGTGTCCAACCATCTCTGATTACTTGCGCATTACCTGTGCATTATGGAGGGGAATTAAATTAGAAGTTTAATTAGAGCCTGGAGACAAAATCACTGCATGTTCACACAGGATGATGTTCTGACTGTAATTCGCCGTGTGGATGAAAACTGGGCAGAAGGAATGCTGGCTGACAAGATAGGAATATTTCCAATTTCATATGTAGAGGTAAGTAAAGTTGGGCCCTCAGTAAGTTTGTGCCCTCTGTGTCTTTCATTTTCTAAAATAATAATAGTTAACAATCAGCACTAGTATTGATTCTAAATTAACTGAGATATAAATAGCATTAGACCTAGAATAATCTAAGATACATATGCTTAATTTGAGAAACCTAATTACCTCAGCAACTGAACCAGTGATTTTTACTTAGCTATTTGATACCTGTTTTTGTTGAATGGAATCGGAGTGGAAGTACTTGTAGGCAGTCACTGTGTTTAATTCTGAGTACTGGAGCCATGCAGTCAATCACAAACCACATTTAACTGCAAAATTAAAGCAATCAGCAAGTCACAGAAATACTAAACTTTGCACTGTCCCTAATACCTGCCTCTCAAAGCCTAATTATCACAGCTAGGAAGACAGGCTGCTGCTAAGCAGGTAAAGCTTTGGCTTTTATATTAAAAACACTTATGTTATGTATCTCCCTGCATTTCTTGTAGGTGATATGACAGTTTACAATGAGAGGTAGCAATTGAGAAAGTTTCCCCAACCTTTCAGGAGTTGCAATCTCTATCTTCTATATAGAAAGATACAGGTGATTTAGAACAGTGTTTACAGCAGCAATAATAATTAAAAATTGCATTAACAAAGATACAGAGGTTTGGAATAGTGTTTGTCTTTTTGTGATCTTGGTACTTCTCCCACTGGAGAGATTTTGTTTCAACAAATGAGGCAGAACAATAAAAAAAAAAAAGCATTTTCACATTTCATGTTGGATGAGAAATATGTATCTCAGGTCACAAGAGAAATGTGCAACCATACTAAGGATCGTCTGGTATAATTCAATTTCTGAATGCCCTGATGAGGTGGAAACTTTCAAAAAAGTGATTGTGTTCAACCAACTTAAAATACGTATTTTTAAAAAAGAAAATAGGTATGTTCAGCTTTATAGGATGATGTAAGGATCTCTATATCTGTTTATAGGAATGTTCACGACTTAAAAAATCAAAACCAAAAGGGTTTCAGGCTTCTTAGTGCAATTCTGGCTTCAGTTCAAGATTTTAAAAACCAAGTTAAGAAGTTCTTGCCCCTGGCTATTCATTCCTAGCTTCTTGCAGTTAACTGCCCCTTCAGTTCAGCCAGTAAAAGTTTCTGTGGTGCTTTTTAAAACTAAATCACTTAACCTAGCTAAGTTAGAAAAAGACTTTTCCTAGGGCTGCCAGTTAGGCTAACTATTTAGCTAATAACTCCATTTCCATCTCTGTGAAAGTTTGCAAAATGGAGGTAAACTCTTGACGAAAGTTATGTAAAAATTATATTCAGTCACAAGATGTCTTTCATTGTTGATGTTTTCAGACAAATTCCACCAATTACAAAAATGTATCTTCCCTTAGCCTTTTTAGAACAGGCACAAACACTTGTGTATGCACTTGCAAATCCCCATTAATGTAGCACGGCAAATCTAGAATGATAAATAATACCCAAAGAGATACTTCAGATCAGTTAGGTGAGTTTTTTTCAGAATATACTAAACCAAAACACGTGTGGTGGTAAAGAGGAGTGAGATAGGCAGAAAACATTGTTTGAATTTTGAAATACCTATTTTCTGAGGTTATATAACGGTTGTTCCAGAAAATATGCACAGTTGATACAAACAAGTCTATCAAAACGTTTGTAATTAATTTTTTTGATGTAATTTTTTACATGGTTTTTTTAGTTATACTTTGTGATTCTGTAATCATTGCCTGTTTTTGTCATGTCAGATGTATCTTTGCCTTGTAAAAAAAGGATGTGCAGTCCACATCCTTTTTATTAATTAATTAATTAGTTAATTTTAAGTGTGAACTAGTAGCTGCATTTACTGGAGATTTTTTGAACTCATTAACTTTAAAATGTTTACTCTGTAGTGCAGGTCTGATACTTGGGATGTCACAATGCAGTCACAGGATAAACTTAAAATATCTTGAAGTCCATGAAGAAATGATTATGCATGTTATGATTGAATGATTGCTAGTCTGATCTATTCTTTTATATTACTTTCACTTACTAAATCTGTGGCGGCAATAAAAGCTAAGACAGAAAACATTTTGAAAGGAATTCTAATAATGTTTCCATTAAAAATGTTGTTTATTAATGCATCACAAAATGTTATCTTCATCTGTAGATGCATAGCACTGGGGAGTAATTATTCTACCTGAAAGTGTAAACGAAATAATGCAAAACATTGCAAAAAATTGAGTTTTATTTTCTAAGAAATGCTAACACCAAATGATCTCTCCAGTTTTACAAGAGTAAGACCTTATGAATATATCTAAATTACTAGAATTTTGACTGATGGAATATCAGTTGGCTTGCCTTAAAAGTAGGTGAAGCAGGTTTTTGCACAGTGGTAAAATAAAATGCAATGAGTCTACAAACTGTATGATTAAGTTCATAACATGTTTATCTCTGTAATCAGAACTAAATAAATAGTATTTTGACTTTTCTATGTAGAGTACAGTTTTGGGTACAATAGATATTTTTTAGAAAGACCCCAAATTTGATGTTTGATGTGGTTTAATACTTAGTAAACACAATCCAAATCTAAAAAGTATATACATTTTTCCAAATTTTCTGCACTCATACAGAACAAATAGGAAAATACAAGCTCCCAGAATAGAAAAATTAAAATCAGGGAAAAGAATCTGCTTTTTGCTCAAAACGTCAGTAGGAAATAATGACAGCTTTTGTTTTCCCAAGTTAATATAACTGGGAAACACCTCTGTATTGGTCCACATCCTCTAGCTTTGCTTTTAAGTAGTCATATAGAAATGTAGGAAGAAACCCCCAAAGGATCTAAAATGTTCAGTGTAGTAGAATTTGAAGTTGACTGTGATTTTATACTACTTGCATTAATTAGTTAGTGTGACATTTGAGAACTTAAGATTTTATCTACCTAGCATGTCAGGTTGGGGGGTTTTATTAGCATCTCCTCCTGTACCAAACAGATTGTTTCAAAACGTAAGTATTTTGTGTGTGTGTCTATATATTTTAGATTGGATTGGTACTTGCTACGTTAAACTTTCTCTGTCACTGTTAAATTGTGTGATCTAAAGTTCTTTAAAGTGTTTAGGAAAAAAAGAGATTAGACTTAACAATGCTAACTCAGAAGAATGAGATAAAAAAATGATGGGAACTTTCTTCTACTTTTTGATCGTTTTGTCTGCCAAGACCTTAATAAAAAGAAAAAAAGCTGAAGAGTAGAAATAGCACTTCTCTGGTAACTATCTTCATTGTTTCACCCTACTGTTCTTCAGAAAACATTTTTCCCTTCTTCATAATTGGCTACACTTACTGAAGTGACAATATTTGTATTTAGTGGTACATACTAACTTTAGTTAACTTGTTCAGAAAACTGGTGCTGACATTACTTGAGTTTATGAATAAATCAGAATTCTGACATTATCTTTCAGTAACTCCAAAATATAAATAAGACTTTCTGGGAATAAACTGTGAAAAATGTAGGGTGTTTTTTTTTAGTTGCTCTTTTTCCCCTCTTACATAGCTCACATTTCACTGTAAGAACATGTGTGGGATTCCATATTTCTTCATTGGAAAGAAAGGATTTTTTGCATTTAAAATATAAATTTTAAAATTGTTGTACCAAATTAACAAATAGATTATTTCATATTATAAATAGATTATTTCTCAACAAAAATTTATTAGAGACATCTAGAGATCATCTAGTCCAACTCCCCAGCTGAAGTTGGTCTTAAGCATGTATAACTGGCTCTCAGGCAGTATACTGATATAGCTGGATTTTAAGTCTGTCTTGCTATGTTCTTAAATCTGCATTTAAGAAGCCTGTTTTTTGTACTGGTAGTGTTAAAGGTAAGTGCATAAAATATGTGCAAGGGATACTAGGAGGAATGTCATCACGAGTTCACATGCAAAGGTGTAGACATGACTGATTTTGTAGACTAAATCAGTATGTGACAGTTTTAAGCTGCATAGTTTAAAGTCTGTTACATTATGAATAAAAGGAAAATTATTTTTTTAATAATTCAGTTGACTTTTTTTTTTGCAAATAAAGAAATGCTAATTTGTGACTTTCTTTTGTAGTTCAACACAGCAGCAAAACAGCTGATAGAATTGGATAAGCCCTCAGGTTCTGCTGTTGACTCTGGTGAAGGTACCTCTGGGGCAGCCCACAACAATTCAACCCAAAAGCACACTGATACCAAGAAAAACACCAAAAAACGACACTCTTTTACCTCCCTCACTATGTCCAACAAGTCTTCACAGTCTTCTCAGAATCGCCACTCAATGGAAATCAGTCCTCCCGTCCTCATCAGCTCCAGCAACCCAACCGCAGCAGCCCGCATAAGTGAGCTGACCGGGCTTTCCTGTAGTGCTCCTTCTCAGGTAACTTACACAAAATAAAATATCAATAATGTGTGTATTCTTTTTTTTTAATAACTATAGTGGTTGCTGATCTTGTCAGATTACTTTCTTCATACTATTAACTATACCTAGTTAATATTAATACAATTTTGAAATAAATATAAATGAAAGCATTTATCATAGAATCACAGAATGGCTAGGGTTGCATGGGACCTAATGATCATCCATGTTCCAAGCCCCCTGCATGGGCAGGGACACCTTCCACTAGCCCAGGTTGCTCATAGTTGCATCCAACCTGGCTTTGAATGGTTCCAGGTATGGAGCTCCCACAACTTCCCTGGACAATCTGTTCCAAAGCCTCACCACTCTCACAAGAAAGAGTTGCTTCCCAATGTCTAACCTAACTCTCCCCTCTTCAAGTTTTAAAACATTTCCCCTTGTCCTCTCACTACACACCCATGTAAAAAGCCCTACCTCAACTTTCTTGTAGGCCCCCTTCATATATTGAAAGGCCCCAACTTCTTTAGCCTTCATAGGGGAGGTGCTCCAATCCTCTGACTGTATTAATGGCTCTCCTCTGGACATGTTCCGGGAGCTCTGTGCCCTTCTATAGGGGAATCTAGAGCTGGACACAGTACTCCAGGTGGGGGTCTCACAAGAGCAGAGTAGAGGGGGAGAATCACATCCCTCTGATGTGTCTGATTCTTTTGGTGCAGCCCAGGACATGGTTGGCTTTCTAGGCTGCAGGTGTACATTGACAGCTCATGTTAAGTTTCTGGTCCACCATCATCCAAGTCCTGCTCCTCAGGACTATACCAATCTTTTCTCCTCCTAACCTGTATTCATGCATGGGATTGCATTGACCCAGGTGCAGAACCTTACACTTGGTCTTGTTGAACTTCACACAGATTACACCAGTCCCACTACTGGAGAACATTAAACTAGATTAGTTATACAATGATAGCAAATACTTCTGATCTTTTAACCTAATTTTTTTCACAGTTCTTAATTTCTTAAATGCCATAGAGATTTTTATTCAACTGTGAAAACTAGAAACTGGAGTGATTTCATTTCTTGGTTTTGTTTTTAATTCAATGTAATACTGAATATCCATAAAGTGCATGTAAGTAGAAAGTAAATTCAACTTTAGAATTACATTAATTCCAGAAATGTACCATGTTACGGCGAGCCTTCTTTCTCTGGGGGACACGGCTCTTCTCCGGAGATCTCTGGCCGTCCCTCTCCTCAGGCGTCTTCATCTCTTCTCTTCTTCTGCTTCTGGGAGCATGCCTTTTATTTTGCCCTTCAGCCCCGCCCATTTCTGGCTGGGGCAGGCCCTAATTATTGGGCACAGCTGGGCCTAAGCTCCCAGTTCATTATCAGCGACACCTGAGGACTTGTGGTTCTCTCTACATTTCCCCCCTTTTTGTTGTTTGTTGAAAAAATTTAAAATTCATTTAAACATTTCATTCAAACATTTCATTACTTTTTCAAATATTTCATTTCACAATAATTTACGGCCTCACATTCTTAATAATTTACAAACATTTTTAAACATTTCATTATTTTTTCATCATTTTCTTAATTTTACAACTTTCTTTGCCTTTGTGGGGGGAAAATTCGGGCTCTTACCGGCTTTTTTGCGCCGCTTTAGCCTTTGTTATCAGCAGGAGATGAGGTCTCAAAACACCAGCTCAGCTTTCGCTGGTACTCGCCACCTCGGAATGCCTGGCCATGCAGAGGCTTCTCCGAGCATTCAGCGCACCAGTCTTATCGCGTGTCCCTAGGGCCCCGTTTCAGGACCGCACTATCGCGTGTCCCTGGGAGGCTCCGTTTCAGGACCGCACTGACTTGATGCGCACTCAGAGCTCCGCTTCAGCTTCAGCATTCCTTGGGTTTGAGTTCCGCGCGCCAACTCGCTGCGCCTTTCGAGCCTCATTCTTCTCTCCTGCCTGGCTCGCCATTCCGGGCTGTTGTCTTGCCGTGCTGGGCTTTTACTCCGAGTTCTACACACCGCCTTCAGCATTTAAGCCTGGCCTTGTGGAGCTTCACTCGTGGTTGCGTATTTGGAGCTCTTTATAGAGCGTCCCGCACCAACGTAGTGGCTCCATCTGACGTGGTTGCGTATTTTGAAGCTCTTTATATCGCCTTCTGCATTTAAGCCTGGCTTTGTAGAGCTTCCTGCAACCAACGTGGTCATGTAGAGCTCTTTATAATACCTCAGCGTTCACGGCTGCTGTTGTTGCCCGCATTCTCCACCAGATGTTACAGCGAGCCTTCTTTCTCTGAGGGACACGGCTCTTCTCCGGAGATCTCTGGCCATCCCTCTCCTCAGGCATCTTCATCTCTTCTATTCTTCTGCTTCTGGGAGCATGCCTTTTATTTTGCCCTTCAGCCCCGCCCATTTCCGGCTGGGGCAGGCCCTAATTATTGGGCACAGCTGGGCCTAAGCTCCCAGTTCATTATTGGCGACACCTGAGGACTTGTGGTTCTCTCTACAGTACCATATGAATTTGATTGTGACAAACAGAAATATGTATATGGCTTTTTTTATTTGTTAATCTGTTTCTTCAAAATTTCTTGTTACAAGCTACAGTAGTTTGTGAACTATTGTGTTTCACATAGAGATTACATTCTGGAAGATGTAAACAAAAGTGACAAACTTTTGTGGAAAAGAAGGAAACTGACATTGCTAAAAGTGTGTTTCACACTGCTCCAAAGTTTCTGAAACGTCAGGGGACAAAAAAAAAGTGAGCGTTCTCATCCAATCCTGTTTGTCTAGTCTAAAGTTACTGGCAGACAAGTACAGTGATTATGACCATGAAGCTTACAGCTGTGTCAAACTAGCTCTTATTAAACTTCTCAGAACTGACGCTGCTGTTATGTTACGTTTTGTTTTTTTTTTCTTTGACAGGTTCATATTGGTACTACGGGGCTCATTGTGACTCCACCTCCTAGCAGTCCAGTCACAACAGGGCCTTCATTTACCTTCCCATCTGAAGTTACCTACCAAGCAGCTCTTGGTGTAAGTACCATTTAAAAGAACTCAGCCTTCCCCTTTATCTTTTGCAACTTATCTTAACTGCAACTTATCTGCAGTTGTTTGATATTTTTTCCCCCCTCAAGTTCTGATACACTGATTTGAAATTATGATTTTATGATGATTGTGTGATAGACAATGGTATCAATTGTACTATAGCAAAAGCATTCTTGATACAATAATGTTTTCATCCTGCATATCCATTTCTCCAGCTTTCCCCTGTCATTTCTCTGTAATAAACAGAAGCAGCACACTTCCTTCCAGACCAGTGTTTTGTTTCCAATATGAGTAGGAAAGAGATTATTCTAGGAATGGGAGGTGGGGGAAGCTTAGGGGAAACAAGCAGGATCTTAGAAAAATAACAGCTATCAACTTGAGACCACAGCTGCCAGATATGATTGTTTTACTTAATATTATCGAGATTCTCTGAAATAAATTTCAAAACTCTGCTTTCTTCTAATTAACTAAGATTATTTTAGTTGTGTGTACTCCTGTGACAGATGATGAATTTATCTGTTATGTCTAAGTTAGGTTCTTGCAACAAAGAACTGTTGCAAATGGCCATCTTTTAAAGGAAGGAATACTTTGTGATGCTGTTTGTTTTGGAAGAAGAAAATTACTTCTTCAAGAAGTGCAGGATTTCATTCCAAAACCAACTGAAATTCTTATTTTGCTATGCATGTGGTGGGAAAGTGCTGGAATACCCTATATCATTCTGCAGTTACCAGAGCCTGAAATATTGATAGTGTGACCCTTTTGTTTTCTTAGTCTGATGTTTGTATCTTGAGAATTTTCATCCATTCATTTGGCCTGAGTGTAGCACAAAGATTATGTTGAGCTATATATCTACCACGATCCCACAAATTGTTAGCAGTGATGTAATAATTGTTCTCATTCAAGTCAGTATGTTTCACATTATTTGTTCTTCAGACAGATGAGCTTATAATTTAGAGCTTATAATTTATGATTAGACAGATAGTGTGCTTTTGCTCTTCCTTACTGAATAATGCAGGTTGCATTGTAACAATGCTTTATCGCTTTATTGCTGTTAATTCCTTCGATCTGTGGGTCATCATGTGAGTAATTCTACAGTTAATTTATGGTAATCTTAAACCAATTAATAATCTCCTTATATTTAGATTAGTATTTTAATGTCATAGAATGGTTGAGATTAGAAGGGACTGTTGCAGGTCATCTCGTCTAGACTGCCTGCTCAAGTAGGGCCACCTAGAGCCAGTTGTATAGGTGTATAGGAAGCTTTTTAGTGTCTCCACAGAAGGGAGACTCCCCAACCTCTCTGGGCCACCTCTGCCAATGCTCAGTCCTAATATTCAGACGGAACCTCCTGTGTCTCAGTTTGTGATTCACTGGGCACCACTGAAAAGAGGATGACTCCTTCACCTTTGTACCTTCCCTTCAGGTTCTTAAATACATTGATGACATCCCACTGAGGCTTCTCTAGTTTGCACAGTCCCAGCTCTCGCAGCCTTTTCTCATAGGAAAGATGCTCCAGTCCCTTAATTATCTCAGTATTCTCTTGCTGGACTCTCTACTATGTCCATGTCTCTCTTGTACAATGGAGCCCAGAACTGGACACAGTACTCCAGGTTTGGCCTCATTAGTGCTGAGGAGCGGGGAAGCATCTCTTGACCTGCTGGCAAAACTCCTCCTAATGAAGCCCAAGGTATCACTACCTGTTTTTGCTAAAAGAGCACATTGTTCATTCATGTTCCACTTGGTGTCCACCAGGAAGGGACCCTCAAGACTTTGCATGTGAGGCATACATCTAATACTGTGAGCAATTAAATTCTTATATACTATTGTGAGTAATCTTTTATACTTCTTCACCCTGTTCTTCAGATAATACCTATGAGTACTGAGCAAAGAAAATAAGTTTTTGTATCATTTGTGCTGCTAGACATAATACAAGTCTTGGTAACTATAGGCTGAAAACACTGAGTAATTGATTTGATTTGTGCACAAGATACATTTTGGAGAGGATGGGGTAGGCAGGGTTCAAAGCATAATTTCAAAATTTCTGTCAGAAGCTGTCTTTTTTTATTTTTTTATCCCTCTCAGTGTTAAGCACTTTTGTTTGTTACTAAGAATCAATAGTTTGTTCTTGCTTTGATGCCAACATGGAAAAATACTATCTTGGTGCTATTGCAGTCATTAAACCACCTTGGGTGCTTTAGTTGTGTTAGCTTGCTCAAAAGCGATCTCACCATTGGTACCCACAGGACTCAAATTACAGTGCTAAATGCAGCGTGCAGTGAAACTACTGCCACGTGATTGTCCTCTATCCTGGAGTGCTACTTTGCACTTGTGATAACCATGTTCCTATTTGTTTCCAATTATGCATGTAATTCCCATTGAGAATCTAAATTATTCTGTCACCCCCTTTACAAGTCAATAACCTTCTGTACATAATGTTCTGTTTCTTCTTGACTTGTTTTCAGTATGGCTAAAATACAAGCTAGCAGCTTGGGGTACAGTCCAGTCATTCCTGTGTTCTTTTACTATAGATGATAGTAGATTATGCTGCAGTTTATAGTCACAAGCTGTGAAGTGTGTCTTTTACATCTGCTTTTTTTCTTGCTTGATAAACTCTTATTTTAATTTTAGAAATGTGCAAAACAAATCTGACAAGTCAGGAGAGAAAGTGTTCTTGTCTTCCTAAATGTTTCCCTTCTGCAAATACCCTCCTTGACGTTCTGAGCATTAACTTTAAGCTATGGAAAAATTGTGTTTGTATGATTTAATACAACAGAAGTGGTTGGCTTGAGTCCTTTCGCTTTTGTGTTTTTTGCTTTTGTAAGTATAAACTTTTTAGTTTTTCCAAGCTTCCCCCTTTGGGTTTTTTGTTGATTTCTGAATATTAAGCAAATGACAAGGGAGTTGGGTTGGAATAGGGAGAGTTTCTCTTTATCATGAAGATGGTTTAATTGGATCTTCTTCCTGTCAATCTTTTTTGTGTTTCTAGCACTATTTAAAGTAATTGGTTGTTTATTGAGAGCAAGTTGTTTACAAAACCTCTTTTCTTTCATGCCACACTCAAAGGAGAAACAGGAAATAGGAGAGGATGAGCATGATTCCAATCAGTGAAAAGAAGGATATACTCTGTTACAGTAATCATGAGTTTATGAGTCTTTGGTACATATATCTGTCCTGAATCTAAAAGCAAAGAAAAGCTAATGTCTTTTCTTAGCTTCAGTAAGAAAGATGCTATTTTTTTATTGTCAATAAGAGATATTTGAGCTATCTTGTTTGGACAGGAAGTTTCTCAAAGGCAGTTGAAATTAACTCCTAGCCCTGTGAGTCTTATCTGGGTATATGTATAAGATCACATTATAGTTTGTTACACTGTTATTTTAGGATATGTTATGGTGGTTCAAAAAAAAATGCCAATAGTATTGATTTTAATTTGTCCATAATATTTTTTTCTAGATGCTGTTTGGTACCAGACTTTGTATGAAGTAAGCAATTTGCAAATTTGCTGCTAAAATTCATAGAATCATAGAGTGGTTAGAGTTAGAAGAGACCTTAAAGATCATCCAATTGCCACCCCCCTGTGTGAGCAGGGACACCTTCCACTGGATCAGGTTGCTCAGAGCTGCATCCAAGCTGGCTTTGAGCGGTTCCACAACTTCCCTGGACAATCTGTTCCAGTGTCTTACCACCCTCACAGGAAAAAATAAAATGACACAAATAGACTTAGGAATGAATAAGAGTGGGTTTTTTGAGTGGTAACCATATATGCTATCTGCTGCTTGTATCACTTAAGCAAATTTTATTTGCATTCAGAAAGCCTGTAATAACTTGATTTAAAAGTTTTATGTTACAGCATCAGTTTTTTAGTCTAGTTCTTCAGATGGCAGCATTAATTCTTGTTTTGAGGTTTGATTCTTTGAAACTGAAGAAGCTAGGAACTTAAGATAAACTCCTCATAGCTGAGGCTTTTGACTGCGATATTACCACTTACACTGTTTTTTGGAACTTCAAACCACAACTTTGCCCTTAATAGGGGCGATAAATGGTCTGCTCTTCTTGGCCACTGGCAGTTTTGAACCCTCTAGGTGCTTAGTATATTTGAAGATCTTTATAAAATTTAAATAGCAGATGTTAAGTTCAGTAGCCATTAGGTGACAGTATGCACATCCAATTATCTAAGTCTCATTTACTTGGAGGAAATTCTTAGATGTAATTTATAAAGTAGTTATCTAATGGAGGAGAACAGATTTTGCTGAAGAAACTCTTAAAGGAAGCATCTGATTTGAACCACAACATGGGAAAAACAGAGACAAAATACACCACAGCAAAGTTAGAGTTACATTCAAAAGCAGCAATAGAAAAACAATGTAGCAACAACAGATAACTTCTTACTTTCATTCTGCCTTTGTAGTCTCTTGAGAAGTTAAAAGTATTCTGTACTGCAATTGACCTAATTATCCATATTGCTTCTTCTGCAGATTGAATATGATGACTTTGAAATGGTGTCTCAGTATGTGCACTTAAGCAGCAGAAATAAATGGTCTATATTTGGATGGTTTACACACACTTATATGCTGAAGTTTTCAAAATTAAAAATTCCCTGTTTTTTCTGATCCTGTTCTTTTGCCTACACAAAAAGAAAGAATAGTTGCCCTTTTATGTTAAAGTATATGTTACTCTGAATTATTATTAGTGAGGCTCAGGCTGTGAAGATTATAGTATATTGATGACATTTAGCTCTCTCATGTAGTTCTAGCTGATTCAATAGTGTAAGTCAGTCAGGAGGAGTTCTTAGCCAACAAAAACTCAAATCAACTTTTGTTGGGCAGAGAAGGCAGCTGAAAGAAATGATGAGGTTTTGTATGAGAGGCCTGTTCTTGATAACATATATTTACAGTTTAGGAATTTTGTTAAACATGAGCTTTAATTTGTTAGCCCTCAGGGCGTTTTTGCAAGTTTCTTTCTGGACCTTATGAGAGTGAAGACAGTTACTGAATGCTTTTTTCCACTGCTGTGCCTTTTGTTTTTCTTTGTGTGAGCTGATTATTGATCTTCAGTTGAATGATCCAGGAATGCAGCCTAATTATATTTAAACTTAGAAATATGTATGACTTTCTGGAGCATAAGTAGTATTTGATGTTGCTGGTTTATAGGCTTGAAAAGTGCATTTATTGTTTGAAAAGCAGTTGCAGAAACTTTCACTATTTTCCCCTCTACTACCTAAAATAAAAATACTTCAAATTATTTTGATAAGTGTATTTCATTAAATCACATGCGGTTTATATATATTTTTTCACTGAATGTTGAATATGGGTACTGTCAAAACTAGCTTTAGCTCTTGAGGTAGGCATCCTTCTTAATAGCCAGAGAAATGTTTACATGCCAGAAGACTTCTTCAAAACTTGGCTAGACCATTTGTATCTGTTTTATCAAGGTGTAGCAGAGCAGGCTGAGGTTCTTGTCTCTAATGCCTATCTGGTAAATTAGTTTTCTAAGTACTTGCCAAGTCCTTAGGAATTTAATTGGGCTATGTCTCAATGCAGGTCTCATTACCATACTAATAGACATGGGTTGGGGAGCAGAACATGAATAAAGCAGAATAAAACAGAACTGGGAAGGTGCCTTTATTTGAGCTTAAAAGTTCAGTGTATATTGTGTGTTCAAATGAATAAAAACCCATAGAAATACAGGAAGTGTGGAGTTGTGACAATTTTGATACTGCACATGAATAGGTTTTATTTTAAGGATTTCCAGCTAATCATCTCCTAATGTGATTTATGTGTTTTACCGTGTATAAAGGAATCTAGATGCCTAAAAAAGATTTTAATTTATATTCTATAGATAGGTTGCCTACAAGTTAGATGCTCACATTCCGCTTGGATTCAGTTAAGACATTTTTTGAAGCTGACTGGGATGGGGAAGTAACTTCTTCTGTAAAGCAACTGAAAGAGAAATGTTGATAGGACTTATCAAGATAATTTAAGATTGTTGAATGAATGGGGATCTAGAATGTGAAGCAAATGCAACTGCTGCTCTTGTAAATAACTCAACTATTAGTATCAAAGCCAACAATGATGTTTCTCCAGCAGGTTGGGTTATGTCTGTTTATTGCTCAATACAGGAGTCCTGCTTGGTTGTGAGAAATTGTTAATGTATGATTAGAAAAATTACTTTACATAAAGTAGGATTGTTTCACAGTATGCCATGAAATTAATACCACAGCTAAGCGTAAGAATTTTGGCTGAAAAACTATAAAGAGAAATCAGTTTTCACTACATATGAAAGCTTTCAGTCATGCGGTTCTTTGCTTTGTCTTGGTAGGGTACAACTGGTTCAGAGAGCTGTCTCTTTATTAACAATTTTGCCAAATGCAGCAAGGTAATAATCAGACAGTGTAGAACTAAATCCTATTTTCCCTATAGGTTTTTCTTTAGGAAAAAAACCCAAACCAAACCAAGCCAAAACTTTTTAAAGTAGGCTGTTTTAGGGGAATTGAAATGACTTCTAATTATATTTTCCAAACTGATAATGTAGTGCTGTGCATTTATATGCTGATGTACTGGTAGAGCCAGGTAGTACTTCAGGACTTTTTGCTAATTTATAATCTTGTTTTGTGGTTTTTAAACCTGAAGTGGCATGGTTTAAAATTTCATTTCAGTGTTAAGGGATTGCATTAAGTCAAAGACCATGCATGAAGTTAATTCAGCCTTACATTTTCTAATATTGGAGGGTTTTTTATTACTCTTTTTGTGTGCGTTGTAACACAAATAATTATTTTTGAAAGGGGCAAAAGAAAAGTTCTCCTTTTGTGATAGACTTTTCCCAGGAGTGTCAGTACACAAGGTCCTAAAGAATTGTCTGAGGCTTTACAGAGCAGAAGGTAACAATTGCTCCATTGATTATCAAAAGGCATAGAAGCCTGTAGGCAGGACCCCCATTACGATTTGCCTATAAAGAAACTGTGCCTTTTTACTGGGGTGTTTGTTAAAGATTACCAATCTCAATAATACTGAATTTCAAAAGCTAACTCTTTAAACTAGAAGAATGGGGGAAAGTGGTAACAATAGCTCAGTGACTATGGTCTCATATTGTGTGCCCTTTTGTAACCCACACATCAAAAGAAAATTCCCCCCAGAAGGAGTGGGTTTGGGTGCACTGCTGCTGAATTGTGTATTATGTTTCAGGTTACAAAAACAATCATGTAACTACAGTCAGTAGCAGGATGCATAATGTACCTCCTGGAAGGCTTCTGAGTTTTTGTTGAGTCCTATCATAAAGATGTTATAATTAGAACCAATGCTTTCTGGTTTTCTTGTGCTGGGAAACTCCTTGTCATTTGCTTAATTAGCTGCCAAGACTTCCAGATTTTGAACTGGAAAAGGAGAAATACAGACAAACCTTTCTTTCCATTTATATTGAAGCTGTGGGTAAAGAAATACTGAACTCAGCTTTTTTTTTCTCCCCCATTTCCTTAGAACGTCATAGATTTTTTTTCCAGCTGATTCAACTCATCAAACAAATTTGATCATCTGTTGCTTTTTTTTTTTCCTCATAAAATCAGAATATGAATCCCCCACTTCCACCACCACCTCTCTTGTCTGCTGCAATCGTTGCATCAGCCTCTTCTGGACCTCAGTCTGCGGGTGGAATACAAAGGCCTACACCAGGATCTACTGACCAAATGGCACATTTGCGACCACAGACTCGCCCAAGTGTGTAAGTAAACTTTTCACTGGTCAGAAAAATGGAACAAGATTAATAACTACACATGTAGTCTGCCATGCCAGCTGGTTATGTTCTACTAAAATTCCCGGAAAGCCAAGCATACAACTCAGATCAAAAGCAACAAAGCATACATGAAGGTTATATCTCCAAACAGCCTTCATACTGAGGATAATTTACATCCTAGGTAAATATAATCAGCTGTTGCTGCGTAGAAAGAGGATTCACTTCAAAAATATAAAGTATTTATCACACAGAAGATTAATGAATTCTTGTGATAGCTATGAAGACTGTATGACTCACAGGTGGCAAATTCTGGAGTGAACTAATTCAATGTTTTTTTATTATGTATTGAATGAAAAGGCTATTCTCATATGGATTAACGTATGCCAAAATGCAGAAAGTGCTGTATTTCATTTAGACTGGTATATTAGCATTTAATTGTCAGACTGCTTGTGTATGTTGCCATTGAAATATGACTGAAGGATCTACAGTTCAGCTAATCAGTGGGTGGCAATTTGGAAGGAAGGCAGGAAGCTGCTAGTTAGAAAGTCTTCACACTTGTAATACAAGTCAATGTGCGTCATCCTTCTCGGTGAAAATATTTTGTATATTAACATGTGCTGCTGACAACATGTTCTTCTCGGAAACTTCTTTGTGTGCAGTTTGGTGAATAAGAATGATAAAAGAAAAAAAAGTCAGGAGTGACTGCGCCATCTAATAAGATAATTTGAATAATGCAAGGACCACTTCTGTTCTATCTTTATTTTTGTCTTCCAATCAGGTTTCCTCCCACTCCAAAAGGGCACCCATCTTGTATAGCAGGTGTAGCTGGATTTGGGCTGTTTCTTTGGTGTCAAGCATTGTAATGCTGCTTATTGCAGATGGTTGTAGCTGCAGTTAATCAAGTTCCCAACTCATTTATTCCCAGCCTCAATCTCCAAAGGGTTGCTCTATATAAGGATACTAATGAAATTTGGAATGATTTAACTAAAAGTGAAGTTAATGAACACCATTTAAAGCACATCAGTTGCTTTCCCATAAATTCTTCTGTTTGTGGCTTTGTAGATAACCCCTGAATCATGTACCCGTGAAGCCTTTCGATGCCAGTGTGTTGTCTTTAAAGCATATTTTGGACTTGCTTTACAAGATACCTGTATTGCCTTTAAAGCATTTTTGCAGTTAATGCAAAGTTTCCTCTGTGTGGACAGCAAGGAACAAAAATACAATCAAAAAATGAGAAGCATACAGTTAATGGTATTGTTACTGCACACAAGAGACAATTTTGATGGTAGAAGGTTTGGTAAAGCTACTATTTTTACCTTTGGGGTTACAAGGAGAGGGGAAGACAATAGCATTGCAGGTAATTGTGGATCCATTTTCAAAAAAGGTTATATTCTATCCATCTACTGTTATTAGCTGCCTCTTGTGAAAAGTGTATTCTTTTGGAGAAAATGCAATCCATTACAATGCTATTTCCTATAGAACTGGGTCCATAATTATATAAACATTTTTATATAAAGGGTACAACAGTTTTCTTGTGTTCAGGTTATGGTAGAAAAGAGAACACTGGTAGTTAAAACAGTATCTCTTTTTAATGTGATAATACGAAGTTGTGCAATGTTGCTTGAACATGTCCCTAGGAGTATTCCAGCATTCAGCTGTGGGAGATCACATTTCTGTATTATGCATTAATGTTCCTTAGAAGAAAAAAAAAAAAAAGAAATAACCTTTACCAAGTGAGTAACTGCTAGCTACCTTACCCATAGATTTCAAGTTCCAGACATTTTTTTTTTTTTTTTTTTTGGCACTGAAGTTGCACAGGGAGATTCCAGTTTTGTAATGGGAAAATGTGGAACATACTTCTGATACTGATCTTAGCCCTGTTAGCCCAACTAACAGGGCTTCTCCATGCTCCCTATTCCTTCAGAAAAGAAGCTGGCATATCTCAAAGTATGAGCAATACTAGAAACAGGTGTAGGGAGAGAGAAGTGGTATATGTTGGGGTCTGTAGTTGAGAAACATCTATTTAATTAAGTTCTCTAACTTAATTAAGAAAATGGACAGTCTTCCTAGAAGCATTTACATTACATTAAAGGGTAGTTAGGAGAATATTCTTAATGGTCATTGTTTCCCTTAGTATTGCCATAACTTCTCTTTTAATATTGTAAAAGTATGATGGATTAACTAACATATAACCATGCCTTCTGATCTCTGACTAAACTTCTGCTAGCAAACACAAGTGATGCTTTCAGTTATTTTAGGTTTATCAACTGTATCTACTTTGCTGTCTTTTAGGTATGTTGCTATATACCCTTACACTCCTCGAAAAGACGATGAACTGGAACTGCGGAAGGGAGAAATGTTCTTAGTGTTTGAACGCTGTCAAGATGGCTGGTTCAAGGGAACTTCCATGCATACAAGCAAGATTGGTGTTTTTCCTGGAAATTATGTGGCTCCAGTTACAAGGTACCTTTTTATTCAGGTGTCTGAGTAGTTTCTTTACTTTCAAGTCCCAAATCATTCTGTTCTTATATTTAATGCTAAAATGAGATAATAGTACAGCTGTGGATTTCAGTAATTAGCTAATTTTTCAGTTGTGTTTTGGTGTTTTGCTTTTAATTTTGGCAGGACAGTGACAAGTGCATCACAAACAAAACTTCCCATGTCTACTGCTGGCCAAACAGGACGAGTGGTAACTATGGTCAGCCCTTCCACTGCTAGTGGGACATCTCAGAAACTCCAAGGGAATGGTGTGGCAGTGAACTCCAGCACAGTACCCACAGCTGTGGTTTCTGCAGCACATATCCAAACTAGTCCGCAAACCAAGGTCCTTATGCATGTGACAGGACAAATGACAGTCAACCAGGCTCGCAATGCTGTTAGAACAGGTAAAAAAATATATAAAATAAAGCTTTAAAATGTGATAGAAACTGTAGGGCGTTTCTGGGCAAATGGCTGGAACTAGGGTATGTATAAGTATATGTTGAGGTTTTTTAAGGCATTTTTATGTTGTTTCTTAGAGTTGAATGCTTTCTGAAATGGCAATGTGTATATCTGAATTCCTGATTCTTTTGCTATTCTTCTCTAAGCAACTGCATGTACCTACATACTCCTACTGTTGGGAATTTATATGCAAGTAGTTCAGGTGAATTTTGGTTTTTATTCCAGCAGTATCTGGGATGAGGGGGCATTCTTTGAGCTTCCCCACTCTTATGCAATTCATATAGTAATAAAAGTGGTAAGAGCATCTGAGTCATAGCTTATTTTTTCGTGTTAGCTGTGTAGCAGCTACAGATTGCTCTAATTTAGCATTCACTTTTAAATTCCTTTCTAACACCTTTGAAGACCTCTAGCATTCATTTCTTCTTTTTTAGGGCTTTTTCTCAGGGTTGCTCTTAGGCATTGCAGTTCTCTAAACTTGACTGCAACTTCTTCCCGTTTTGACCCTGAAATACTAAGGATATCTTGGCTTCAAGATCCGTGCGGTCTATGTCATAAAATTCTGTGTTTCTGACAAGCATAACTCTGCCTTTAAAGTCTGGGGCAGGACACTTCATAGTGAAATATGCCTTCTTGTTATTTAAACCCAGAATCAAAAAAATTGATAGTGGGGTTTTTTGAGAGTTTTTGTTTACCAAATCTATACACTCATTTGTGGATTTGCCAGGATAGAAAAACACCACACAACTGGAACCTAACCTGTTCCAGTTGCTCCTAGGGCCTCAAAAGGAAAGAAAAAAAACCAACCAACCAAACAAACAATACAAAAAAACACCCTCTATTTCAAACTATCCCAGTGTTCCCTACTTCAGTCTTTAATCTGGGGCCTAAGATCTCTTGACAGAGAGAGTTGTAACCAAAGGTTTTTTAAATCATGAATGAGATACTTACTGTCAGCACAGAAGAGAAAGCAAAAGATGCAGATGGTAATACCTGTTATCTTCTAAAGGATGATTGTTTCTTATTGCCTCAAGATCCATGAATGAGCCCACCTCCTCTTCAGAGTCATGCATCTCCTAAAACACCCTATGCATGGTCAGATCTCAGTACCAGGCTTGCATTTAGGGGTAGGATATGTGCATGTGTCTTGAGATATTTTATTTCCTTGATTGACCCCATCTTCCTCCAGACTGATCTTAGTCCAGAACAGATGTTGTAGTCCTCTGTAATAACTTTGTTCTTCACCTTTAAAGAAAAATAAACAGGTGTTATTGGTAGCTGGTAGGAGAAATTAAGCAAAGCACCTATAACTCTCAGCCTCTCAGACATGGGAGGTTTCTATTCTAAACCCTTCTTTTAAGCTGCCTAGAAGTTTGCAAGTGGGAGTATGAAAGAGAGCTCCTGTGGGCTTGTGTCCCTGCATTTCTGCACCTCTGTCAAGATGAATAAGCTCTTACAGTTCCATTCAGCGGGAAAACATGACAACACACTTCCCACCAACTTTTCAGGTCCAAAATTTAAAAATCAAGGGGCTGCACTCTCTTTACAACACACTTGACACTGGCTTGTGGTGTAAAGGTGTACTGTTGAGTCACAGTTATGGATCTGATCCTTATAGAGGCCTGATAACTGAAGCAATAATGGCTGCTTTATGTTCAATGTTACAGAGAACTTTGTGTCTACGTCTGAAATGTGATCATGAGCTTTCCCTAGAACCTTTGCTGAGTGTTACTCTTGATGAGGCTTCACAGATGAATGCTGCATTTTGAAGGGCTGTTTGTCAGTTTCAGTTTACCTCAGAACTTTGAGTACCCTTGTTCTCATTGTCTTGGTGACCCTTGTTCTTGGTCTTGTCTCATTGCTTGACATCACCCTGCTGAGGGAGTATGCTTTCTTTGACTGAAAGGAAATGGGAAGAAAATATATATTCTGCTTACTGAATTAATGGATGTACTGTATGAAAATAGGCAACCTCAAAGCATTTTTCCTATGGATTCTGCCAGGGGCAAGAAAGCAAATATGGAAAGCTATCCTATGCTTTTACTCCATTGATTGCATGTAAATATAGGCATATCTTGAAGAATAGCAGATACTTGTAAGAAAACTGCCTTTGTCTCACAAACAAAAAACATTATTAATATTTATTTTCTAACAAAAAATTCTAGCTGCACTGTCCTTCCATTTTGGAAATATTCATGGTACAAGGAAATGTTCATAGTTAGGATGTGTCTGCTACAGAGAAAGAGGTTATTTAACAAAAAAACAGATGTAGCACCTAGTGATGCTTTTTTTTAAAAAAAAGAATGTGTTTCTTATCGTAGACGTTGTAATTGGGTATAATACTATAGGATTGTTATACCAAATTTGTCAACTTTGTCAGTCTTCTCTAATACACTGTTGATATGATCTAACTAATTATCAGGGGAGCTTGTGGAGAGCAGAATAAAGACAGCAAATATTGGATACTTGATCCACGGTATAATTTACAACAAGCCTGAAAGTCTAATTAGTATCTGAAAAATGAGAGTGGATTGATGTATTTGAGATGTTCTTACGCCAAGCCAGAGGCATAACCCCTCCTTAGATAGAATTTCAGATTATTTGAAGGAGAGAGCCCTGACATGCTGCATTTGGCCTCATAATATTTGGGTAAGGTGTCTGCGCTTGGAATCACCTAGTGGTGCAGAGATACCTGACCTGTTGAAATGACCCAAACACATGTATGGTTCACCATATAGCTATTATGGCAACGTGGCTTCCTGAAAAGGATAAATTAGGTCATGCTTTGTAGCTATCCTGCAGCCCAGGTTAGTATATTCAGCCTTGTGCTGTTCTCCAACTTCCAGTATAGATGTTCCTTTTATTTCTCAGGGGTGTGAATAAATCCACTTCTGTATTTAAACATCCCAAGAGACATGAAGCTTATGTTTTCAGAGAAACCACTCATAGCAGTAATTGCCACTGTTCTTATAAAAGACCCACTAAATGTGTTGTGGATTTTGTGATTGAAAGCAATCCAATTATATTTTTAGCAGTTTCTATAAGGAGTGTTTCTTCCTGCTTAGTTTTACGTGCCCTGCGAACTACCCAGCATATTGAAAGGAACAAATGAGTTCCAGACAGGATTTAGGTAATGTAATCTTCACTTTGCATCTCTCTGTATGTGAAGTGTTTTACCTACCAGCTTGAATTTCTACTCAATAGTTTCAGTGTTGTTACTTTGTTGTATACTGCTGCAAGCAGCATAGCACATAGTGCTACTTTGTTCTGATGAAATCAAGCTGACGCTGTGCAAGATGTCATGAAGTAATATAAATGGAAGTTAGGAAGGTAGGAAGGAAGCTTCTTATGGCTGCTTAGCTGTAACAGAGACTACATAACTTTGCATATCTTGTGAAAAGAACTCTCACATTTTACTCTTTTTGTTCCAGTTGCTGCACACAGTCAAGAAAGACCTACAGCAGCAGTCACACCCATACAAGCACAGAGTCCAACATGCCTTATTCCTGCAGCTGTGATCATTCCCCACCAGTCTGTTGCCTCCCAGCAGCTCCAGCCTCAGCTTCCAAATCCTGCTGCTTACGTCACTGCTGTGAATGTGAACCGCTCAACCATCCCCCTGGCATGTGCAGCAGCCTCTTTGAATTCTCCCAACATCGCAGCTTCATCTTTGGAGGGAGATAATGGTGGGAGAACTGTAAACACTCATCCTGGAGCTCCTGCATCTCCAGAGAGTGCTTTAGCAGCTGGTGGAAGTGCTGTTGTCAGTAAACTAGACAAGGATGGCAAGGTGGGTAGAGAATAAAATCAGTCTCTTGAAGTCTCCCATTTTCATCATACAGACTTTTAAGAGATCCATATTTTTCTCTTACATTTGTTACATAGCAGTGTTGTAAGCTTTTTAAGACTGAGCCTGAAACTCGGACAGCCATTTTGTGATTACAGCTATAAGCAAGTTTATTCTTGGCCACAACAGTAATTTAGGATGGATAAAATACAGAGCAGACTTTGGAGAAGGGTTAAAATGGCTAGCAGTTTTCATACCTAAAGCAGGAAAAACAACAGGTGAATAGATAAAGTTCAGAAGAACTATTAGACTGGAATTTTAAGTATTTAGTTTTTCTTCACCTGCAGTCAGTTTCCTGAATACTTAAGAAATAAGGGTCTGTAAACTAATAATAATAATAATCCAATAATGAAAAAAAAACTAAAACCAAACAAAAAATATTTAGTAAAAATCAGTATTCTTTTAAGTTGCAGACCCACTGAGAAATTATGAAAAACATCACCATCAGTGTTCAATTGGACAAATCAAAAAAAGCATGTAACTGTCCTTGGTAAATGGAGATTGGTAGAGTCTGTAGTGATTCTGCTTTCTTTTCTTCTATTTGAAGTATTTTCCTTTGTGTCTGAACTCATTCTCACTGTCCAACAAGCTGCTCAATGATGTTCTATTGCAGGCAGAAACATTCCTCCAACTTTCCACTGGTTTTGTTTTACAGTGTGGTGTAGTTTGAGTTGCATTTTATCCTTTTGATAGTTTTCATTACTTCTCAAATGCTTTTACCTTAATGCTCTTCACCCATGTGCACTCCATAGTGAAGTTAATGAAGGTTGTAATCATAGGCTGTACACTAATCTCACCCACTTTTTAATTATTTTTGTTGATTATTGTTGAATGGAGGTACCTAGAGCTTGGTTTTAAAATTACTGTAGCCATACTCACTGACATCAGACTGAGGTGCCCTCAGGCAGGAGTTTTTAGAAAACTTAGTTTAAGGCTAAAGATGCTAGCAGATCTGAACTATGCTAATTTTCTCTGCTTTTTTCTTTTTCCTTCCCATTTGCTAGACAGCAGTTCTTTGAAATAGCTTTAAGTTATTGAAGACTTGGAAGAAGGACAGAGGATATTTTTCATTCGCAGTTCACCAATTCCACTGCATCCCAAGCTATAATAAAAATCTCACATTGCTCATGCTTTTCTCTTTCTCTTTAAATAGCTTATTTTTGTCTCCAGGGCTTACAATCTGGCACCTCTCAATAAGCACTAAATTCACTCAGTCAAAGGGTTGGTAAGAAGATCACTGCCACACCCCTTAAAAAAAGACAAGAAACACAAAAGCTACTTAAATAATTCTCTCCAGGGTAAGTAATAGTCTTCAGGGATTCCTGTCTGGACAAGCAAAAAGAATGTTTACAATTCTCCCCTCTAGCAGAGCAACAAAACACAATACATTCCCCTTGTGGCAAATTTCTGTTAAATCATGAAAGTCTTCCCTTACTGAGGGACAATAAAAGACACTTATCTAAACAGCAGCCTCCAGGGCAGACTTTTCTCCCTGTCTGGTTTGAAATGGCTCTTTAGCCTTCCTAGAAACTTCCATGTTAATGAAGTGTTTTACTTCTTAGATTCCCATTGTGGGAATCTAACTCCTGGCTCCTTTTTCTAGACAACCTTTTGGGCCAGTGATACTGGCTTTTAAGGTAAGCTGTAACTTAAATAACTAAGCACAAGGACTTAGTGGTCTAAATTACTTTTTTTCTCTTTAAATTTCTAATAATTATCTTTCTCTTTTATAACTTTCATAATTATCTTTTGTAATTTGTACAGTATTCAATATCTTCTGATAACTTGTCGAGTCCTCTCTGATCACAATGCCATCCATCAGAAGAAGGAAGTGTTAACTCTTGGCAGGAGACTTTTGTTCTAAAATGAGGCACTGATTTTGGTTTACAGAAAGAAAAAAAGGGCTTGCTGAAACTGCTTTCTGGAGCATCCACAAAACGAAAGCCCCGACTGTCACCTCCAGCATCACCAACACTGGAGGCTGAGCAAGCAGCTGCAGAGTTTGCCCTGCAAGGTGCAGTTGGACCAGAGCTTCCATCAGCAGGCAGTCACAGCAAGGCTGGATCCTGTCCCTCTGACAGCGAGGTCTCTGGGTTGGGACAGGAGACACTGCATCGGAAAACAAGTTCCCTGGATTCCTCTGTTCCAGTAGCGCCGCCGCCTCGGCAGCCTTGTTCATCCCTGGGTCCAGTCCTGAATGAATCCAGGCCTCTTGTCTGTGAAAGGTAAATTATCCTACTCAGCTAGACTAAGTTAAGCCAAGAAAAAAAAAACATTTTCTGATACTTGCAGTGTATATTGGAGCTTCTTCACAATTCTGAGCTTTTATAGAAAATTGAAACTTTTTAAATTATGCTTTATATTCTTATCAGCCAACACTTATGTTTATGTTTACTTCTTGTGCTACTTGAGGGTTTTGGAATGAGTAGGCACTCAAATATGGTGATGACAGGTCTGGTATGAGAACTGAGGTAGATAAAACAGGGCTTCTATTTTGCAAAACATGAACATATTATAATACTGCATTTATGAATATCAGGTTAGTCCTTTGAGATTAGTAGCAGTGCGTAACTGCCAACCTAAATATATGATGAATGAGATCCTTATCTGTGAGTAGACTAAATATTTGATTTCTTAAGCTGTTTGTTACAAAGATGCATTTACTACCCAAATGCCCCTTCACTCCACGTGGCAAGCTCCAGGGCAGCGCCTGCATCCTGGCAAGTGAGCCTGAAAAAACAGACATTTGTCTGGACACTGCAACTGCCAGGCAGTTCCTTTAAAGTTCTGTCACTTTTCTTTTGTGTCCATCTACTATTTCCAAATTTCCATGTTAGTGGATTGCATGGACTGTGAAGGAAGTTGCATTTTTCTAACTACTGTCTCTTTTTATTGTTCCTGTTACTAGACAAGCAATATGAAGAGTGTCATAGGATTTCATTTGCAGTAACTACAGGATTGCGTGTTTTACATAAAGAAATAGTAATGTTGCAATGTTAACAGCCCTAGGACTGAGTCATGCTGACTGCTGCAGACTGGTACTGTTAACTCATGGTGTGTGGGCATAGTGTTGTATTTTCAAGTGTGATCTTAAGCTGTATTCATGTATTAAGAGCCAGAAGGTACATCGATTTCTACTTCATATTTTATTTTACTTCTGTCATATCTTTTAATATTTTTAAAAAGTTTATTACTTTTTCCATGCAATTTCCTTGCAGGAAATTTCTACTTCATGCTGAATTTCTGAAGTAGATATACACTTATAGATGGAAAATAAAACCTGAAAGACTTCTCTTTACGAGTTACGTATTCTACTTTCATATTATCATGTCAGATTGGCACAGTAATATGTTTTTATGTTTTGAATTTGAAAATAATATCAGGTTCCTTCTGGCATGACCAGTGGATAGCTGTGTAAAGTTTTTTCACTTCCATTATCTTTTTTTTTTCCTTAAAACTACTTACAGAAAATGATACTCTATATTTTTATTGATGTAACGATAACATACACTCAGACCAGACATTCTTTTTACTCTCTGTGTCCTCACCATTAGTTAAGTGATGATTGCTGCCAGAGAAATACTACCACAAGATCATTCTCCCTAGTGGATATGCAGTGTATTTTTATTTTTATCAGCGTATTTAAATAGAATTTTATCTGGGTTCCCTGGGTTCTGCTGCTCTTATTCTGCTCTTACAAATCACAATTCAATCACAGGCTACAATCCCAGGAAAAGAAACAGTACTCTTTCTATTCTGACTCTGTTTTTGCAGTGTCCAGAGAAGGGCAATAAAGCTCATGAAGGGCCTGGAGCACAAGCCCTGTGAGGAGTGGCTGAGGGAGCTGGGGGTGTTTAGTCTGGAGAAGAGGAGGTGAGAGGAGACCTTAGAGCTCTCTAACTCAAGGGAGGTTGGAACGAGGAGGTAAACAGCCTCTTCTTCTCAGTAAAATGTGATAGGACCAGAGGGAATGGATGGAAGCTGTGCCAGGGCAGGTTTAGGCTGGATGTTAGGAAATATTTTTTCACTGCCCGGGACAGTGTTGGAGTCACTATCCCTGGATGGTGTACTGAGAGGGTTATCAGGCATTGGAATGGCCTGCCCAGACATTTAAAAGGCATTTGGACCTGGTCCTTAAGGACATGGTTTAGTAGTTGACTCTGGTGTTAGTCAAAGGTTGGACTGGATGATCATGGAGGTATCTTCCAACCTAAATGTTTAGCGTGTGTAATTATTAGTGTTCAATCCTAATACAATTTGCTACACATGGGTTTCCCAAGAGACTTCATTATCCACACAGTCCTGCTACTTTTTTCTCAATATTGAAACTATATGGATAGATGTAATTTTTATATTTTAAGCAAATGTATATGTTATATTTTATATATATGCAAATAATATCTTTGCTTGTTTCAGTATTACAGAATTAACTTGCAAGCTAATAAAATGGTACTGTTACACATGTGTTGAGCTATAGTTGGTATTCCATCCTTTACTAGAATTACGCTGTTGTTTTGTTTTCATCAGATTGCTAATCTATTTTAGTCTATTAAGATAATAAAATAATGTAGAATTATTAAGATAATTATTATCTTGACCTATTAAGTAATATGCAGGCTTTATGAATGCAGTGTTTTCTGTTTTTAACTGGAAATCAGCTTTTGTCTAGCAGATCTAATACTGCATGCAAGGCTTTTCACCTTAGAAGCTTCTGAACTTTACAGTCAGCCATGGATTCTTTGATTTCACTATGCAGACATTATTAGTTGTGTAACTAGGAACTGAATCAAGAAAACTTAATCAAGAAGTTGACATGACTGTCTACAGAGCTGTAGCACTGTAATTTTAGGTTGATTTGAACTCTAACCATGGTAGAAGAGACTGAGTGGTAGTATACACATTTAAAAACAGAGATAGAAGAGTGTAGCTTCTTTTTAATGTGCATATATTTGAAAAGTGACACTAAAAAACTGAAAAAATCTACTTCTTTTTAAATCAGGTGCTAATGAAAATTTTTTTAATTGAACACTTAAAAAAATGTTTCTTTTTAGTATGATACTGCACAAATTGGGCAACTGTGTCCAAATAAGACAGCATACATTCTATCCTGAAAAGCTTCTAAAATAAAAAGATTGTTTAAAACAGAAGTGTGAATAAATTTGTTCTGTAAGTTGCTTCCTTTGTTCTGTGCATTCCCTGGGATAATGTTATATTAAACACACAGTTTTAAAATTTTGCCAATTACTGCGAATGCTTCAATTATTGCTGAGTCATGCTAACTGGAAGAGTCTCCAAAGTTATGTTAAAAAATACCTTTACAACTTTCTCCTGGTATTTAACTGTTGTGTGTATTTTTACAGAATGTTGGTGGAACAAACTTGATAGAAGATGCATACATTTGAAGTTCATTGATTTGCTATTGTTATTTTCTGTTCAAGATGTACTTAACTGTTTAAAGCTTTTTTTTTTTTTTTAAAAAAAAAAAAAAAAGACAACCTAAATGAAAGGTTTGTTTTGTTTTTTTTTTCTAATTACACAGGTACAGGGTTGTGGTATCCTATCCTCCTCAGAGTGAAGCAGAACTTGAACTTAAGGAAGGTGACATTGTTTTTGTACACAAAAAACGTGAGGATGGCTGGTTCAAAGGCACTCTGCAACGAAATGGAAAAACTGGCCTTTTCCCTGGCAGCTTTGTAGAGAACATTTGAGAAGATGCATTGCAAAAGCTTCAAATCATACTGTACTTTAAAATAGCACAAATATTTTACCAGAAAAAAGCACAGTCATTAATTATTTTCAAATGACTGTAATGTAAACAAAATCTACATATTTCTACAGTGTCTATAGCACAATTACACCAGCAAACAAAGAAGATGAAGACATCTGCTGGTTTTATTACTTTGGATTCTTAAGTGTGATGTGTGCCTTGTACTGTCTGATTTATTTTATAGAGGAACTTTTTTTTCCCCAAGTATGTTACATAAATGATCAATTGTTTACAAGGCTGTAACTAATTTATTCTTGTTTTTTTAAACTTGAATTTTGTGTAATAGCTAAAATCCTTGTGACTATGATTTTAACAAATTATTAATTTATGAAAGAATAGCTAAGGGGAAGCTGGATTCTCTCCTTATGAGCAAGCAATTATATCTGAGAAAGAGCCTCCCGTTTATCCTCTGGACATTTTTCCCCTACTGTGTCTGACAGTGGAGTTAAGTCTCTGTTTTATGAGTTAATGTTGAGTGGTAGTGATGTGGCGTCAAATAGAATTTGCCAAGTGGGGAAAAAAAACGTGTATTTTGTTCTTTGGACGGAGTAGAAAAAAAAAAAAAAAGTCAGTGATGTTCTTGAGTCTAGTTCTACTTCATAAATCACCCAAGTAGAGTAATGTTTCCAGGAGGCAAAGATGCATGTGGACAACTGAAAAAAAATTCAACCATATGAAGGTTAGGATCATCTCAATGTTAGGAAGGACAAAATTAGGAGTACCAATAAGAAATTCTCTGTACCTTCTGTTTCTGTAATAACTTGGCTATTTGAACAAAGCCTAGCTTTGTGTATTTGGCCAGTTCTTTGGGCATTTAGCACTCAGGATCCAACAAGATTGGAAAGAATGTTGAAGCCCAACACTTAGAATGCTTATATCTTGAAAAACATCTGTTTGATCAGATTGAATATAAATATAAAAATAAAATTATAAGTTGTACTTAATGTCTAAAAATGCCTAAGAAGTGTAATTTGCTGTTTTCTTCTCAAACTGATCTGCATGGCCAAGAGATGTTTTAAAATGTCTGAGTAGCAGTGGTGGTTAGTGATGCACTTGTGTTAAAGTAAAAGGCTGTATGAAACACTGTGAAAACTTTATTAACTTCTTAACCATTGCTACTCTGGTATGTTCTGACCTTTTCTTTGTCTTGCATGTGTTACTCAGTTCGTGCAGTAGTATAACTGTGCATGGTTGTCATTTTCCATTCCAGTTTCTTATTGCTGGGTTATTTTGTTCTGAAAGTTTCCCAGAAGCCACTTGACCAAAACTAGTGAGCAACTCGCCTTCAAACAGAGAAGGTGTCCAGTGTTTGAATCATTACTGAAATATTTTTATGTCCTTGCAGCTGATGGATATGAAGAATGCAGCCTGCAAGAAAACTGTTGTACTCTTTCAGGATTTTGTTAGGGATTTGACACTGGTGAATCCACACACTTCTCAGCTGAACTCATTTTGGGTTTTATTTTCTTGTTTGGTTATAGCAGTTTATTGGTGATTTTTTTTGCAAGACACTGAGCACTGTCATCTCCATTTAAATCTGATGTAATTTGGCTGTTACTCAGCACTTTACAAAGGAAACCACTACTGTGATTGAGTGTCACATATTACACAGTGATGAAAAGTACATACTGATGTGTTAAATCCTTATTTCTGTTTGAAATTACATTGAAAATTATCTAATGCTAATGATGAGGATTTCTTGCAATATCAGGTAGTATCATGATGGTCTTAAAAATAAGAGAAAAAATATATAAATATATGTAGTTGGATATGACAGCATTCCCAAATTAACCATCTCTCTGAAACACTGTATGATTAGTTTTTGCATTTTAAAATATTTTTAAATAGTTTACTTGAATATTCATGTAATATATAAAAGTTTTGTGAAATGAATTTTAGTTAGAAGCTGATACCAGCTTTTGTCATAAATTGGCACTACTGTGTCATAATATTCTTATTTTGGAAAATTTAGTGCATTTTATATTAAAGACTACTAAAGTTTAATTTTTTTCTATCTCTACTCTCCATATTTTAAACTAAGTGACTAAGGTACCTTTGTTAATAGAATTTAATTGTGTAAAGTCAGTTTAAAAAACAGCTGTTAATTCAGTAGTTCTTTTAGATGAAATAAATTTTTAATTCATTTTTTTTAACATTAAGTATATGTTTGTAAAAAGGACTTACTACATAGCAGTGCAACAATGACAAAAATGCAGCTCATTTTGCCGTTTTTATAATGTGTTAGGGGTTATTTTTTGGTTTTGGCTTGGGATTAATTCAGTGTAGAAACACACAAACCCTGTGCATTTGCTTTGTGTAATACCATAAAAGATTTTGTAAGGTATTTTATATCTGTTTTAAGTCCAGTGAATGTTAAGTGTTTGATTTACTATGTTAAACTTCCAATCTTAATAAATATTTTCTTAGCAAACAGATAAATCAAAATGTGTATACAAACATGAAACATAAATTACTTGTAAAGGATTTGACAATAAAATTACCAGAACATAACTTCAGAATTTATAGGAGGACATTTCTGATCATAGAGAAAAAAGTGTTCAGATTCCAGAATCTTAGAAATTTGGAATGATGCATATAATGCAGGAGTTATGGAGAGAACTAAGGATCTGACTGATGTTTGCTGTCATTTTATTTCTCCAAAGAACTTCAGAAGCAGTAGCTAACTTCCATCTCAGTCTGACCAAGACTGAGTAGATTGGTCTTATCAACAGCATATCAGGTGCATGGTAGTTACAAAGTGCTTTCCCTAAAGGAAGAGGTGTCTAACATAGTGGTTCTGCTGTGTGTATATTGAGAGTTTGTCCCGAGCCCTGAGGATGCAGCATCTCCCCAAACTTTCACTGATGGCAAAAGTGTTTGGTGGTAAAAGATTTACTTACCCAGAAGTTTGCTGTGCCCAGCACCAAGACAGTGACTGCCTCAGTAGGAGATCTTCTTAATTTGAATCAAGTTACATGTCTACTATATGCGTGTGGCTGCTGGGCAGAATGGTAGAAAGTTAATCCTAAAAATGTTTGCAAAAATGTTTGGGCTCTGTAAATGTTTCAGCTACTGTGGGAGACTCCTTGGTAATTAAGACTGACCAGTGCCTAGAGTATTCTAGCTGTGAGTGACAAAGGGACTTGGTAATCCCTGCCTGCTGTAATGAAGGAGCATCTTGTATAACTTTCCGTAATTAAAGGAGGGGGAGGTCAGCATGATTTGTAGAAATGAAGAATAGAGAATATAGAAAAACAGCTTTGTTTTTCAGAATCATGGTCTGATATTTGCGCATACGTAGGAAAAAAGTAGGCATGAAACGTCATGGCTGTGCAGTAGAAGATAATTTCTTTGGGTTGGGTTTTTTTCAGTATTGTAGTTATTAGGTAATTCTAGTATGTGTTTAACATCTAGCCTGACATAGATGCCTTAAATCCTGTTCACCTGGACTTTATTACTGCTGCAATGGCAATTACAGTAGTTTTGTACAGGCTTAGAAACATGGTTTATGAGCATTCTGGCTTTTTTTCACAGGGCTGGCAAAATGTTTCAGCTGGCTTGTTGTTTCCTATTGCTTTAAGCAAATGTGTTTTAAAATGTACATTGACCTTAATGAAACACAAGAATCCACTTATATAGTTAAAAAGATATGTGTCTGGCATCACTAGAACTCCTGCAGTAAAGTCTTTTATAATTGTGCACAATAAATAGCAATGGCTCTGGTTTCTGTAGAACATGCCAATGCACCCATCTTCTTTGGATTTTTGTCACAAATCTGCAATACGTTTACTTCTCAGATCACTCTTAGGTCCTCTTTCCCTGCACTTTGATAAATGGCTAATGGTAGATCTTACAGCACATTTGAAGTTTAAGTTGAGCAAAAGCAGTGTCATAATTCTTTTGAATGACTTAATCATTCATAAGCTGGCATACCTGAAATATTTTTGATATAAAAACAGAAGAGATTAGAATAGTGATACTGAATGGTGAGGACATGGACAATAAATGTGCAGAAAAAATGAGAGAAAAGGATTTGGAAGATGTTTATGGGACTTGAATGTTAGCTAACTTATTTGTGATCTTACCTTATTTACCAGAGTCAAGCTCTGGAAAGGACTGAAGAGGAACTTAGGTGTCTTAAGACTGAAATTGCAGCCCTCAGCTTTTACCTTGCCTCGTAACCTTGTATTTGTTTGCTGCTTGTGTCTAGAATTAATTGCTCTATTAGTAGGCCCAAGCTGCATCATTGTTCTCATGTCAAAACACATCTGAAATCCAAAACCAGGCATCTCTATTCCTGAATTATCTGAAAGGCTTGATATGATAGGAGAATATATGTATCACAGCGAATACTGAATGAAATAAAAAGCATTACAGGAGTTTCAGGTTTGCACTAATAAACAGATGTAGTGTCCACTTTTTACATAGTCTCTGTAGTAATAATAATACTAGAGGGCTTTCCTGGAAAATGGTATGGATGCAATCCGTTCTCCTTCCACTCTGTTAACCAGGTTGCTCTTGCCTTCTAGAAGCCAAACTTGTTGAGAGCCTTGAAGTTAGCAGCTGCTACTGAAAACCTGAAGTCTCCCCTTTTTGGTCTGCAATTTCCTTATTTGACAAACTGATTGTCCTGTTTACGCAAGGTACGTGATGTAAACCTTGCTGCTTCCATGTTTCAAAGTAAAGGCTGATAGGTTTTTGTGTATTTCCAAATGCATTCGAATTGATTAGACCTGCCTCAAAATACAAACAACAGCTGAAATATCTAAACCCTTCCCCTAAGGAAATCTTGTAGAGTCTGATTTCTGTGTGTGAGAGACTTAGCTGATTTATTTAAAAAACTGAAGAGCACTTTGATCAGAATCAGCCCAATAGGAGGTGCAAAATAATTAATTCACTACCTGCCATTGCAATGTGCAAAAAACATTCAAAATGTAACATAATGAGCATTCCATGCATTCCTATCAAATCACAGTGGTTACATGCAATATAGTATTAGTAGATGTCAGAAATTACTGTTTATCCATTCCTCCTACTGTACTCTCCTGTCAGCTGTATTATTTTGCTGAAAAGAGAAGTGGCAAAATCATTTCTTAACTTCTCTGCTGTTGATGCTCAGTCAAGACAATTTAAACACAGTAAGGTAAGCCCCAGCTTTCAATCACAGTTATACCTAGCCTGTAAAAATTAGTCTTGGCAAATGTAAATGAACAGCACTTGCCTGCACACTGCAGCCATTTCTAGTGCCTATATTATGGTTCTGTATGCGGCAGGCGGAACTCAAAGGCCTTCTGATGTTTGCATCTAGTAGTCATTTAGACCAAAACCAATTCACTAGCTACATTCTAATTTTGGAGCGGTGGGAACAGCCTGTACAGGAGTGAGGAAAGTGGAAATTTGGCTAGCATAGCAAGAAAAAATACACTTTAACTAGGAAGGCAAAAAGAAAAATGTCAGGATTTAAAAATATCTGTACAAGTGTTTTCTTGTCCCAGCTATCTTAGATGGAACCCCATTCTACAAAGCAAATGGGCTTTGATTTCCCATTACCCTTCTTGGCAGAAAGGAAGGCAACATAAGCCTCAAAATATCCAGATTCTTTGGCATTAGAACACATGGTTGGACTCTCAATTACTGCAAATCAGTGCTACTTCATTGATTTCATTAAACTTTGCTGGCAAAAACTGAATATGCCCCCTGCTGTTAAATAGTGAAAGAAAAAATCTGCCCCCGGGGAATGAATATTTCTGACAGAAACTGAGCTGGATTATTTTCATACTTGGAAAATACAGAGCTGTTTGGTCTGTGCTATCCTTTTCTCAAAAAATGTTTGTCCCCACTGGTAGGGTTAGGGCCCTAAAGATCATCAAAGATGATGCTGTCTAGCTGCACTGTAAAGCATGTGAGACTTTGGAATCAAACCTATAAATTTTCAGATCCACAACTGCATAATAGAGTTTGGTTTCCTAACAGCTGCTAGCCCCAGAATCTTTTGTGGTTAGTTGTTGCTGTATTTTCTCATGGTCTATCTGTGGATGCTTGGGAGAGAAGATGAGTCAGCAGTAGAATTACTTTTAAGTGGTCATTGACTTTGTTCTACACAACAAGGGATGTGCCCTAGGTCAAATTTCTTATTTCAGCTGGTTGAACTTCTCAATAAGCTGAAGAATGCTAGCTCTGAAAAGTTTACAGTTCAAAGACTTTCTCTGGTGCTCTTTGGTAGGTAATTTGAGTGTGTCTTTTCAATACACACAGATAAGGAAAATCTGCTTATTTTTTGCTCCCTTTTAAAGGTTTACTCAATGTCTGTCCAGTTTCTAAATTTATAATACACGAATAATTGTTTTAGCCTGCCTATCACTGAGATTCTTTGCATTCTGAAATATAAGATCTCTGATACACGATACAGCTTTCTTACAAGGATGACATGAAGTAACTTTAAAATAACCGGACTTTGCAAAGATCAACTTCTTCATGGAAGATAAGAACACATGCAAAGAGATAAATGTTTTAAAAACTTTAACAAAATGGGTACTTGCCCTGCCTAGGCATTTAGTATTCTTGATTACTTCCGACTAATGCATATTCCTTAATACTGAAATTGTGATTTCTGCCACATGCTACTAGACATAATTCTCAGAAAACTGGAATGTTTCGGTTGAGAATGTCCCCAGTAAGTAGGAAAAGGAGAGAAAGAATATGACCTTTGAACTCTGTCTGAAGAACCAAACCAGTTCAGGACCAGCTTCAGTGGTCCAATTGTGCATGCCACAATTAGTAATGATATTTGGAGGTCTGCTACAGCTACACTTAAGAAGATGGAAGACAATATTTCTCATTTGTTTTTTCTTTCCTATAATACTCCTTAGTAAGGAAGGTGTCAAATGCAGATAAAATTTGGCCAGAACTGCAAAACACAACAGTGCTCTTGTAATGTGGTTTCTCTGATTTGGGAGCTAATGAACATTTGGATGATGCAAGAAAAATTTAATACTAAAATATAAAATTCTGTGAGTAACACTCCTCAACTGTTCTCCACAGCACAGGATCAACCAGGCTTGAACATCAGTTTTTTAGTCTGGGAAAGCTGCTGCAGTTCTCTTAGCAAAGGCTGACATGCCAGCAGTGAATGTGCCAGTAGGGAATGGGTGGGAGGAGAAATAGCCATGTAATTAAAGTGATCATAGAAACATTGTCTGGTCCAACCACAGTTACTTCTGGTTTTTGACACTAATCTATCCCTTAGGAAATTACGCTAATGCTTCTCTCCCACACTAGGTCAGTGAGGTTGGTTACTGGATGTGACCAAACATTTTGATGTCTGGGAGATGAAGACCACAACAGAATTTGTTACACATCTCTGGGGCTTCTGTGATGATAGCTACGTGACCAGAGCCCCCACATGTGCACTGATGGCAGGAACTGCTGTTGGAGCTGCACAACAGCCTCAGAATGCTAAAGCAAGCTGTGAAGAGCTGGTTTGGAAAAAAATTTTCAAACCTGTACTTCTGAATTTTCTGAACTCTATCCTCAGATAATGCTAGCAAAGTCTGGAACTCTTTTCCACTGGCTAATGGGTGTCTGTAGAGATATCTGCATATATTTGCATTATTTCTTTTACAATCTTGTCAAAAGCAATATTTTTAAGAACACAATACTTTTTAAATGGAAAAATAGCAGATTCTGGTTGACTTCTGGTTAATGTGTTTTTATTAAAAGCTTATTTGTATCTGGCACTGGAGAAGATAAGAAAAGAAAGTCCATGTTCTTATAACTAAAAGCAGTACTGACCAGTCTACAATAGCTTATCATGGGCTTATGATAGCTTTCTGCTATATTTAGTAACACGACAGAATGTCTTTGGAAGAGATAGCAGGTCCCTAAGTCATGAATGTAATGTCTTGCTTATAATTTTAAATTACTTTGTTATAGCTAGAACTAGCATGTCTAGTGGCTTATTATAATGGAGACTGATATCATACCCAGACAACTGTCTTTCTCACCTGCACCATTTAACCTCCTAGGCCTCCATTTCATAAACTACTAAGTGCATTGAACTCTTACTAAGTATAAAAGCAAACAAAACAAAACAAATGTTTGTAAGCACTTCACAGAACAGGAATGGATTTAAACATGATCTTAAAGTTAAATGTGTGATGAAGGTGTTTTTCTGAGTTGTAAGGGTTTTCTCTCTGGACCATCCTGGAAATGAATTGGCTTGATTCTAGGGGAAAAAAAAGAAAGAAACCCACCAGCCAAACAACCAAACAAAAGCCAAAAAGAACCCCAAACCCAAACAACACAATGACAATTACAGATAGAAGTGATTTTATAATCTAGCATAAATAAATTAAATTGATATTTCAAAGCTGAAATTTATTTCTTGGGTGCTGTAGCACTTGGATATGAGGGGAAAATACAGCATTTTGGAGAGCACGGGTAATGTTTTCTATTTTCTAGTGTGAGATTTAATGGTCATGGTTCACTGAATTGGCCTCAGAATACTCTCTCTCCCATCTTACATTGTGCATTAGTCACCATGGCTGTGATTTGCTGTGTGCACTACAGCTGTGCTGACCTCAGTGGGAGTTTCAGGTTCTTGTGAGTTTTGCTTAATCAGGGATTTAAATTATGCCTTGGACCATGCTTAAGCAAATAATCCCAGAGCCTCTACCAGCTGGATGTTTTAAACAAGGCTGCTGACACAGAGACACTTGCAGAGGCCTTCAGTTGCTGTAACTGGGCAGCTCAGCATGCGGACCCAGACTCATTCCAAGAAATCCTGGCAATGCGGACCAAAAAATTATCTGTTTAGGAATGTCCAGTGCTAGTCATGTGGGGTCTCCATTCAATACTGCTGGAAAACCACTGATGAAAAATTTAGAGATGCAGAGTTAGAAATTAAGAGAGCAAATTCTTGTCTTTGAGGAAAGGAAATAAAACGCTAGGTGTAAAGTAGACAGTGGAGTAGTATAGTTGTAGTATATATCATCTGTAGTATAGTTGCATAGGTTTGGTTTTGGTGGCAGGAAAGCAACATCTCTGGTACCTTGGAGAACTCATTATCCAAGCTGTGAAGTACAAGCAAGTTTAATCTTACCTGGGCTGAAAATTTAAACAATTAATGTTCAAAAGTGGGACATGGGAGAGGGAAATTTTTCTCTAAAGGTGATGGGGAAAGCTCTTCACTTCAGGGTAATATGTCCAAAGGGTTGGAGGATGTGACACTTCTGCATATACTTTTCTTTCTTCCTTTGCTCTTTTTTAAAAAGGAAAGCATTCACTTTGGGGAAATGAAAAGAGTGAGGTAATTCTGATTCCACACCTTACAGGCAAACGAGAACTGGAAGTACATCAGTGAGGGGCAGCACTAATTCTGCAACTGGTAGTGGTACCAGTGCTAGATGGTGGCAGCAGGAGGGACTGCAATAATCTGACAAAATTACTGTGCCTAGGAACTGAATGACTACATACTATGAATTAAAAGTTTTATGGTGACAGGATGTGGTAAAGGTATGAAAATTAGGGCAAATGTGCAACCTGTGTTTGTGAATGTCTGCAAAAATGATGTGCCTTGCATACGATTGTGAAGAAAAAAAAAAAAAAAAAAGTACCTGTAGCATTATAATGTTTTGTCCTCCACAGAAGATACGAGGATGAATATATGCCACTGGTATTTCTGTGGCTGTAGTTGTCACTTGTGTTAATGTGGGTGTTCTTGTGAAAGAACTGAAACATGCTGTACCAGAATAAATGGATTTTATTATAGAAAACAGAGATTTAGATGGAACTGTGATCCAGGCTAGTGATATATTTGGTTTACCTATAAATTCTATTATCAACGTGTGTGTGCTTTGCATGATGCATATATATGTTACAGATAAACCTAGAAAATTCTTACTTAAAAAGCAATTATCTTTAATTTATGAGAGATGCGAACATCAATGTTGTTGTGAGAGAGCTTTAGGCAAATGGTAGAACTGGGCTTTGTTTTGCAGTTTTCGTTTATACACAGGCGTAACTCTCCCAAGTTTGGAAATACTTGAAAGTCCAATAGCATTATGTAGTACACATAATGTCCTGTGTGTTTCTTACTTTGGACAGAGGAAATGAACTACAATTTTACTTGCTAGGCTGATAAAATGCACAGAGATGGTTAGTATTAGTGACAGCTCTGATTTTTGCTGGTATAAAAATCTTAAAATGTGTGCTGCCTTTTCAGTTACCAGGAGTGGACTATTTACTATATCTTGCCCTTTATAGCATATCCATTTTTATCATCAGATGAATCCCTGCATGGCTGTCCTGCACATGCCTGCTCATTAGGACATGATGTCCAGCAAGGCCTCGTCTGGCATTCAAGTAAATTTGCTGGTACAGACAGTGCACACTAATTCTGCATACACAGATTTCCTCTTCCCTCGGGGAGCAGTCTGTCTTATCAAAAAACTAGAATGACCCTCTTGTCAGCATAACAGATTTATTAACTTGCAAGAATCTTGTTTTGAAGCCTCCTGCTGTGTTTTAACATTCCAGATGGCAAAACACAACAGCATGGTACCAAATCTATTTGTTTACAAGGCTGCACCCTTCATTGACAGACTTGTCTTTGCCATCCTAATTTCCGAGTGTGGCAGGTACAGAAGTCTTAAAAGGCTTCTCTTTAGAGCCAAATAGTAGGGTTCAGGGCCCCATTTATTGCCCAGGGTATATTTTTTTTCTTCAAATGCTTAACAAAATAGCAAGCCTAGATTAGTTAAAGCTATGAAGAATGTTGCAACTGGCTGCAGCGTTACAGCCAAAATGGGTTATAAAACATTTTGCAGAATTCTGCTGCTAAAATTAGGTATGCAGTGAGTTGAGAAAATGCAGAGGCTGGATAAGGTCAGTTGGCATAACATTACGATGTTATTTCAATGAAGAAAATTTACCCACTGTTAGCTCTCATGTTATTCAGGAAGTGGTATCCTGCTATTTACTAGATGAGGCCTTAATATTTTTCTACTTATCCCATTTGGTTATTTGTTGTTCTCTTTCCCTTTATCCCCTTAGGCTGTTTTCTGCAGGATTGCATCTTGTTCTTTTCTCTTGCATCATTGTTATCAGGCAATGGACCAATGTGTCATGAGTAGAATTGCTTAACATATATTTATCAGATCATTTATTTACATGTATTTAACAGCTTTTGAATTACATTGCCACACACAAAAAAAACCCCAAGCAAAATAAAACAAAACAAAAACCAAAAGCACACACAACCTCTGTTTATGTTAAATATTTGCTTCTTCCAGAAAATGGAAATCTAGCAGTTTTCAGTAAATAGCATAAATCTTATTTGAACAATTACAGGAAACACAGTTATTATCAAACCTGATTGTTTTGGTGTGGGGTTTTTTGTTTGGTTTTTTTTGTAGCATTTTTTGTAGCATGTTTTGTAAATTCCCCTAACCTTCCATAATCCATGTTTAAATTTCCTGTGAAAAATTAATTGATTAACTCTTTTATATACAGACCTTGCCTTTCTAAATGGGATGTAAGACCTGTGTCTGATAATTCAGGCTTTTTGCAGGTACAGTCCTCTTTCTACAGTAAGACCTAAAAGAGCTTCCACAGACAAAGACAAACTATAGAGTGTTTCCAAGGGCTATGTCAATGAGGGAAGTTGATGATGTCATTGTCAATGTTGATGCCATTATCCTCAATTAAAGATGGGAGAACTGACATTCAGAGGGGGAAAACCAAGTGTCTTGGCAAGATGTAAAAGAAAACTAGAGCATGCCCCCTGAATCTCAGTTCAAAAGGACATCCTTCCCTTGAGAAATGTAAATAGCCTCTTGCTATAGCATCTCATTCCCTTGCTGCTAGTTTGTGGGTTTTTTTCCTTTCTTCATGCAACTTGGAAAATAAACTTGGACTATAAATTCCTGGGAATAGGAACTGTCATCTGTCTTTATTCTTTGAAATGGCTGGCATTTTCTTAGTTGTGGGAAATTAAATTATTAACAAAATTCAACTACTTCATTTCCTTCTTTTGTTGTATCCTCTTTAGATACATTTTTTCCTCTTTTCTTTCTTTTTTTTTTTTTCAAGTGATGGGCATTATGTGATGTTAGCTTCCTTAAATAGTCATAGTCCAGTGGATTTAATGCACGTTTGGGAGCCAGATGGCATGCCATATTTTTTTCAAAACATTTTAAAACTCATGACAGACAACTCATGTTGATAGGAGTGCTTCACTGAGGTGTCTGCAAAGCAAATGTGTGATGTGTTACTATTAGAGCAGAATAATTGTTTATGAAAGACACCCTCAAATTGAACAATGATTTGATGAAGTAAACAGAAATTATTAATTCAGCTGTGTAAAAAGTGCACAAAATGTTACGTGCTTGTATAGGTTGCCTAAAATCATTGTAATTGGAGTGGAAATGCATAAGGGAGTGTGATGTTATGCAATGATAGTCACTGAAGTCCAGATTCAGGCAATTTCGCTGAAAAAATCTTCAGTCTGTGGGCAATATTAAGGAAAAAGCTATGGCTGCAAGAGATAAAGGTGGCTCTCCTGTAAGATGGAAAGACAGAAACATTTTCAGCTTGTATCTATTAGGAAGAGAAAAACATGAGGGGAATAACTACACAGAAGATGGAAAACACACACAAAAAAAGCAATTGATTTTATGATTCTTGTTAAGATTGGTTGGAGCTGCAGGTACAGCTTAAAAAGTCATGCCTAGTGAACCTCTTGCCACAGAGTGTCAGCCAGGAAGTGAAACCAGAAGCTATTTGCTTTTGGAAAAATTAGCAAATTTTTCTAGAAGGATCTTTCATAAACACTTGGTCTAAACTTGCACAACTTCTCTGGTTTAGTAGCTAAACTATGAAAATTAGAGGGGAAATACTAGCTTGGATCTTCTCAGAATATTCATTGTTTCAGTGAAGTAATTCTTAATCACCAGCTGTTTTTTTAAAAAAAATCAGTTGTGGGCAAATGTACTTAATTTCTACATTTTATTCATTATTTTATACATTATTAAAGGTATAGTCCCCTAAAAAACCAAAAAAAAAGCATCCTGCTCAAGCAGTGATACACTAGTCTTGTGGCTGTTGGAAGAAATTGAACGGGGAGAAGGAGAGCATGTTCCCTTATGTCAAGGAAAAAAGAACATGACATATAGAAACTGGATGGAGATGAGATGAACTCTGATAAAAGGGGGACCTTGTCCACAGAAGGCTGGGGATAATCTACCACTGCTGTGTGCAGAATGTAGTATATGCTGTATGTTTGGTATGGAAACAATTAAAAAGCCTTAGGGAAGACTTCAGCAGGTGAGGAAAAAAGCAACAAAGCATAGTTAAAATAGAGATGTGATTTTTTTTCTTGTCTGGAAAAAAAACTCAAAACATGTTCCTGTAGCACCCTACAGCTGCATCAACCTTCATCACGTGGCTTTGAATCAGGCTTTTGCTATTTGTGATAAATATTTGTCTTTTCTATAAAGTAAATAAGTGTAAGTATATATATATATATTATATATATATATATATGTATATAAATAACACAGTTCCCTTCTGGAGTTTAGGGGACAGTAGCTTGTGCCATACTGGCTTTCTGTATGCCAGACTATTAACAGCCTGTGGTCTGGCATGAGTGGTTACCAGATTTCTTATGGGAGCTAGAAAAATGTTTGGCTTCTGGTAGAGTCCCATCATAAACTGTGATCTTGAAAAATTAAAACCTACAAGGAAGGATCTAAATCACCTGTTGAAATAAGGTATGCATGGAATATCAGCTGTTACCTGATATGACATAGCCTGGTATGAGCAATAGTTAATTCTTTCCAAGGATGCTAATCGCTTCTGATAATCTTTGAAGGAAATTACTTACTGTGATAGATAAATTTAAAAATGGTGAAAGCAATAATATAAAAATACCTCTTCTCATCTTTAATAACATACTTCCTACCTCAGTAAGTCAGATGATTGGTAATATGATGATTTACTACCTTGTTAGAAGGACATACAACAGTGTCGGCTTCTGGATGTCACAAGGAGACACAGCCTTCAGCTGCTCAGTTAAGTTCATGAGTAAGATGAAATGACAACAAAGTATTTCTGCAAGGAGAGGAGATATAAAACTAGATTTATTTAGGACAATCTTATAGACCAAGTTGAATGCTGGGAATCAAGCTCCTTGAAAACTCTCCAAGTATTACTCTATGTGTTTCAGGCTGAAAAATGGGTAACAGCTATAAAGAATATTGTTTTGGATGTTTTCTATAATACTGGTGAAGATAAAGGAGGTGAGCAGTCTATTGTTGCTGTCAGAGTTGCTATTTATTATGCACTGTGTTCAAAATCATTACTGGCAAATCATCAGCTGAAGTTTTGCCAGTGTAAGTCCTCATGTTTAGGATCACAGCTATTTGCATTTATGGGGGAATGACCACACGGTCCCGTGACTTGCTGCTTTTTGTCAGTAGGTAGATGTGCTACATTAAGTTGGTATTCCTGTACTCACTAAATCTGTGCTTCATTAGGGCTGACCTTGCAGACATTTTCATGGTCACATAATGAACGTATGCTGAAATAGGTGAGGCTATAATAATGGTTTAATGCTTGTGGATATACCTTCAGTTTCCTGCTTCAAACAGCTTTTGGTTTATTCATACGTGTTAGGAATTTCAAAGTGAATATTAGGACGAATCATAGAAGTATTTAACTTCCACCTGTCTCAGGTCTGCTATTTCCTAGGGGCTAGTAAGTGTTTATAAAACAAAGACTTTACTTGTAAAAGTTTCTAGAACTTCTCATGAGAAGGGAGGTGAAGGACCAGCTCATATTGATGATACATTTGCTGATAGATACTCCTCAAAAATACTTTCTTTTCATCAGCAGTTGTATTAGTTTCCAAGCAGATAAATTAATTCTTGACATGATTCACTATGTATTTTATTTTGTGGCTTATAAAAATATGGCCTTTACCTATTTTTAAGTGCTGTTCCTGAGACTATGTATTTTCTCTATTGAGTATATTTGATGCAATTAAAAGTAAATTGTCTCTAAGAGAAGAGGAGATTTAATTCAGTCATTACTGGTCAAACAGTCCTGCAAAACTCTTGGATGTCATTGTACCAGACTTCTAGTGGATACTCCTACTGTGCACAAAATATGCAATATACAAAAAATAGCTTTTCTATACAAAATTATCTGTGGTGACTGCTGGGAGAGAGAGGTGTCCTCTTGTTGGGCTGTCAGTTTTGCTTGGTTTACCTTGCTGGGAGATGCTGACTGCTCCATGAAATGTTCTTTGCAGTTTTGAAAAGCCGTCTGACTAAAAGGTGCTGTACAGAGAGCGGTGAATTTACTCCCTGGGTGGCTGGGCTGCTTATTTCCTCCTTGCTCTCAGTCCTTGCTGCCTTGGGATTCATGAGCTGAACACTGATAGACTCCATGGCAGTGCAGTCTGTAAGTGAGGAGTCAGATGTACAGAGAGAAGCAAGAGGTTTTGAGAGATCCTGAGGTCCAGTAACAGAAGTTACTGGATGCACAGTAGGAGTGGCCGGTGTCTGTGATCAGAATGGAGCGATGGACATGGCTGAGAGTGTGGGAAAGCTTCCATTTCTTGGAGATAATTTTTAAGAGGGTGTGGGCAATGGTGAGGTTGGTTTGTTTTTTCATTGTGAGAGGTACTGCATGACAGCACTAGAAATGAAGTGTTCAATTTTAATAACAGATTGAGGAGCAATAATGCAAGATTCTCTGTGTTGCCTGTGTTCTCCTGACTTCTAAATAGAGCGCAGTGACTGCTCTAACTTAAACAATGTGAAATAATACCAGTTGTTGTGGGAAAACCTGTTTAGCTAGGAGGATATGAAAATATTAGGAATTGCCAGACACTCTGATGGCTTTGTTTTGTTCTGGTTTGTTTGGGTTTTTTCTAGAGAAAACTTTTCACAAGGGTACCAGGAATAAGTTTCTTAAGAGGAAAAGATTTACTCACATAGTTATTGAAAAACTACATCCAAATTGTACTAAACCACTTCATGTTGGCATGATAGAAGTTAACTCTTACAACAGAGTAATAAATTTTGCAGAGATTTTGGATAGTCTAGAAAAATAGAACAGACTGCAGTGTCATGAAAAAAAATGACTTACCAAAACTATGGTAATTTGGTGACTTTTAAATAGCTGAACTAGTGTAGTTGGGAAAAGTTTGCCAAGTTGCAAAATACTGGGAGGAGAAAGGAGTGTTTTTCTTTCATGCAACTAGGTGGTTGGTTTTTTCCTTAGCAGTTCATTTCAGGCTTTGCATCACTTGTCTAGAATGCCAAGATATCTCTCATCAAAGAGATTTGGGAACTGAGATGTCTAACTTGTTGGCTACATCATTTATATATGTATGTGTGTGCAATATGAGTATGTATATATATATATATATATATATATATAAAATTAGTAACTAGATGTGATTTTCCCCCATGCAAATCACAAGTGCACATCTAATTAAAAGGGTAATTTAGGCTTGGCAGATACAGAAAGTATCAGCAACCTCAGTGCTAAGCTGCACAAGCAAAGTAGAAAATGATGGAAAGCCCTGATATTTGTGTTCCTCTATGGTCTTGAGGAGAGCTCACCTAGAACAAGGTACCTAGTCCAGTTATGCCCTTTTTTCCCACAGAAGGAAATACATAGGGGTGTACTGACTGAGTGACCTGCCACTCAGCTATCATTTTGCCTGGAAAGAAGGAAACTTCAATTTTTAAACTCTTCACTGCCTTAATTATGTTACAAGCCCATGATTCCTGTAACAGAAATTTGCCTTCATCATGAAGTTTGCTTAACCTAGAGAAGTAATTTTTAATTGGCAGTTGAAAAGAAAAATAGTTTCTTGAATGAACAGTTGATTTCAACAGATGCTTAATCCTCAAACTTTTACAGCTCTGGACAGTCATCATTAGGCTGTAAAGTCAAATCTTTGTGGCTCACTTAGATTTTTGGTTGTTGTTTTTATAAACTTAAGCAATGGTTATGACATTCTTGTTCAATTATGAGAAACACTAGTTAGTGACCATTTTTCCTTTAAGATGGGAAAAGGTGGGGTTTTTTAGCTGATTGTTCCAACAAGCAGGCTTTTGTTTAAAATTGGACTGACCAATATGTGCAGCCGGTTCTTCAGGTGCTTTATCTCAGGCCTTCCACAAAAAACGTATAATGTGGTAGATGTGCTTTCACAAGCAGTATAGGAAACAGTATGAAAATGCTACTGGACATTTGAGCAGTGTGACTCCTTCATGTGTTACTCTTGGCAGAAATTTGCCCAGAGATTTGTGCACCAGTGTGGTTAATGATCAACACTCGAGTTCCATTGCAAATGTAGCCTCAAATCCAAAATAAAGAATAATTTGAAATAGCTGATACAGTGGCCCTCAGTTACAGAAACTGCTAGTGGCCCCTGTTTTGAGGCATTATGCTTTGATTTGCATTTCATGCTTTTAGATACATCAAATATCCTTTCCCGGTTGAGCATATTGTGGTATTGTGGTTTTCCCCTCTTAAGAGAAATGTTTACTTGAAAGCAGTATCCCAGTTGTGTGGAAGAATGATAGAAACATTTTAAGAAAAAAAAAAATCTGTTAAGAGTGTTTTTAATACCTGAATGTATTAGGCTTCAGGAAAAAAACTGCTGCCTCATTTTGTATATTGTGAACAGGTTCCAAAAGTGTGTGTGCATGGTCACAGAGAGAGCCATTCATGAATTATGAGCTTAGAATTCATATTAATAATAATACAGGCATATTAATGGCCAGTACAGAACTAGCTCTTCTGGACATGATGGATGGAACAGGTCCATCAGATCAAGATCATGTATCAGCTACTATAGCCCCGAAAGCTGAGGTGCTCAGTACAGCCTCAGTCTGACAGGTTTATATCAGATTCCACCATCTTGTCTTGCTTTAATGGGAAATCAGTGTGAATAAACTGGCTCAGATGAATTCTGTTCATGCTAGCTGACCTCTAGCTAGCCATCCAGCACCTGGAGGAAAAAGGCTGATGTTACTTTGACCAATGAATGAACACACAGGTTGTTTTAAACATTCAGTTAACAAACTGCCTTGTTCTCGTGGGTGACTTTAACCTGCCAGACATCTGCTGGGAACTCCACACAGCAGAGAGGAGGCAGTCTAGGAAATTCATAGAGTGTAGAGAGGATAATTTCCTGCTCCAGCTGGTAAATGAGCCCACCAGGGATGGAGCCCCGCTAGACCTCCTGTTCACAAACAGAGAGGGGCTGGTGGGAGATGTGGTGGTCGGTGGACTTCTGGGACACAGTGATCACGAAATAATAGAGTTTTCAATACTCAGGGATGCAAGGAGGGTCATCAATAAAACCTCTACGTTGGACTTCCAGAGGGCAGATTTTGGCCTATTCAGAAGACTGACTCAGAGTGTACCCTGGGAAACAGCCCTTGAAAACAAAGGGGTCCAGGAGGGATGGATGTACTTCAAGAAGCAAGTTTTGAAAGCACAGGAGCAGGCTGTCCCAGTGTGCCGAAAGGCGAGCCGGCGGGGAAAACGACCGGTCTGGCTGAACAGGGAGATTTTGAAAGAAATTAGGGTAAAGAAGAGAGCCTACCAATTATGGAATGTTGTTGTTTTTGTTGTTACAGATGTTCATCTGTTTAGCAATTCCTAAATCTGCTTTTCTTTCTATATGTAAAGAATGATCTGTGGAAAAAGAATCCTCCATGAATAACAGGTTATTGTATTAAACTCTCTACAGCTCCCCTGGAAACATTTATAATAGGAAATCCGGAATAACACCCTTCAAGTCTAAAGCAAGAATTGTATCAAAATCTACTCCCACAAAGCTCATAGAAACTCCAGTGTGATTTTGATTCTTGTTATTTTGTGGAACTTTTTAATAATTTTTCTTAAAAAAAAATAAATCTCAAGAGTGTACTCTTGTATGTAATTGTGATTGCTTTTATTTTTGCTTCTCAGGTGGAAAAATTTACTCAGTATGTGTGACTCAGGAGTCCACAGAAACCTATCATCAGACGTAAATGTTGAGCATTGCTGTTGAACATAGCATTTTTTTTTTTATATTAGCTTAATAGCATAGCATGCTTATTTTTATCACTAAACAGGAAGTCTCACAGGTGTTTCTGTATTTTGGGTTCATTTAGGTGTTTCCAATTTAACCCTAATGGTACAGTTAATGCCTCACACAAGATTATAGGTATTTGGGGCAAGAATCAGTGACAATGAGACAAAATCCTTGTTCTGCTGCTTGTACCAATCTACATCTGGAATACCTTTTTATACATGAATAGGGGGAAATCGAGCACTGGAAGGAGAGCTGCAATTGCGTGAGGTAGCTACTTTTGTGCCTCATTAAAAATTATGGCGGAGCACTGGAGCCCAGATGTGAGCCGCAGCGTAAAGCGGCACAGACGGATGCTGTCAGGATGCCCACATGTAAAGCGTGGTTTAAAACCGTGAAGTGTAAAATGAAGGCAGGCGGCTTTGCCCGTTTGATAGAAACGTGCGCGGGGCCGAAGCCCGTTCTGTAGGTGGGGGCCATGGCGGTGGTGCCTTGGAAGGTCTCCCTCTCGCCATAAAGAGGCTGGGAGCTGTATCCTGCGCAAGCTGCCATGCTGGCTGAGGGCAGCAGCTCCCGAATCCCTTTCCACCAGTAAGGGCTTACACCATTTCCAAATCTCAACACACCCGTGCCCGGTTCAGACCCGAACCGTCACCACGCCGGGGAGGAAAAAGGCCGCTGCAAAGACTGCAAACACAGAGCTCCTCGGAAACCAGCAGGTAATTTGAAGAAGATACAAACACCGCCTTTTCCCCAGTTTCCTATGAGGCACTGTCTTCCCGCAGCCCGCGCTTGGCTCAGGGCGTGAAAGGGCTGCGGGGGGGGGGCGTGGAGGGAAGGAGGCGAAGGAGGGAACCAGACACGACCGCTGTAGAGCTGCCACCGTGGCACCGCCGCCGCGCAGGGACTGCCGCTCCCGGCCTGCACCGCGCCGGGCGGGAGGGCGAGCTCCCAGCTGCGGCCGTACCGCGGGCTCCACCTTCAGCTCAAACGCCGGGCCGACCACGGGCCCGCGCTGAAGAGCGCTTCCGCTGGCCTTGATTCCCCTCTCCCCTTCCTCAATTCCTTCCCACTGCTCCGCCCCGAGGAGGAGACTCAGGGTGAGCATGGCGTCCCCGCGGCCTTCGGGCTGGGAACGCCTCCTTCCCTCCGCCCCGAGCTGCGAGGGCCCCCCTGCACCCCTGTGTGGCCCCCCCCGGGAGGCGGGAGGGGCGGGGACGGTTTGGGACGGTTGGGGAGGTTAACGCCCCCGGCGCGCCCGAGAGTTGCGGGCGGAGGCGGAGGCGGAGGCGGAGGCGGAGGCGGAGGCGGAGGCGGAGGCGGAGGCGGAGGCGGAGGCGGAGGCGGAGGCGGAGGCGGAGCGGCCCCAGTCGGAGGGTTGGTGGGAGCTGGGCTCTCCCTTCCCTCCCCCAAGAAAGAGGGGGGAGGAAAAGCGAAAAGGTTTGCCGAGAGGGGAGTAGGGGTTGCCCTTGGGGGTGGGGGCTGGGGTTGTATCCTGACGGCTGAGGCAACTGAGAGCAGCTGCCTGGGCGGCGGGGCGGCCCGGCTTGCTGTTGTATTCCGACTGACATTTGCGGCAGGGTGTCCGGCAGACTTAGAGCTGTGTGCCGTGAGCTGGTTAGCAGCAGCGCCGTTTGGAGGCCCTGGTGGTCACGGATTTCATAGTTGGTTCTGAAAGAAGAGAAGGGCTGCAGAGGGCAGAGGTGACACAAGCAGCGTGTGATGTGAGCCGACCTAGAAATGAGCTTGTTACTCCAAAGGTACCCTGACTTTGTTTGGCTAGGGGCTCTGGGGTTGTCACCCCG